>NW_027397116.1:4027885-4085967 GCF_003265705.2 Callorhinus ursinus
GGGGAGAGAGCAGAGTGGGGGAGGGTAGAGGGGAGAGAGCAGAGTGGGGGAGGGCAGAGGGGAGAGAGCAGAGGGGGGAGGGCAGAGGGGAGAGAGCAGAGGGGAGAGAGCAGAGGGGGGAGGGCAGAGGGGAGAGAGCAGAGTGGGGGAGAGCAGAGGGGAGAGGACACAGATAAAAGCCTTCAGGGCCAGGTGGGGATTTTATTGCCCACCTGGAAACAGGAAATGAGTCCTCAGGCTTGTGCAAGGTGAGGAGTTGAAAGGGAACCCCCTGCATCTAACTGGGAACCTCAAAGGCTGTCCCTTCCTTGAAGGGGACACCAGAAAAACTCTGATGGTCTGGCGAGCTTGCCATCTGTTTGAGACCCTCTGCAGAAATAGTGTCACCTTAGAGAAATCACAATTCTAAGTAAGGATCATGCTTGAATATTCAGTCAAAATTACCTGGATAGTGCAGTATGCCAGTTTGCCAATTTGGGAAATGGAAATGATAACTGATCCGGCCAATATATACCTCTCTAAGGATGAATCCACAATCCTGGGCATATGAAGTTTCAAAAGAATGATCTCTGCTGCTGGTAAGCTTAAAAAAAAAAAAAAAATCACAGGTCCACACCAGGAAACAAGTTTCATGAAGAAGAAGTGCTCAAGGCAGGAAATAATAAAATTAATACCCTAAAAAGTAGAGAAAATCAAATAATGTTGAAAAGACTATGAAATATGAATCTTTCAGATTACGACAATTCTGAGTATTTCCTCTATGCCAAGCACTGTTGTAAGCACTTTCCATGTGGTACCTTTCACCCCTTCCACTGAATCGGAGACTAACACTGTGCACATGGTAGAGAAGAGGAAACTGAGGCACGTATTGGTTAGCTAAGGCCATGCAGTTAGGAAATGGTGGAGCCAGATTTGAAACAGCAGACCCACTACGGTACTTAGCTCTGACCCACTACAACGGAGACTGAAGCTATTTGACCAAATCCATGGCCACCTTCCTCCAGAGTGATGGACTTAGAGCCCAGCATATGGCGGCCCCGATACCCTACGTTTCCCAGCCTCTCAAGTAGTTAGGTGTGGCCATGTGGCTTGCTCAGTTCCCTCCAGTGGAATGTGAGCAGAAGTGGGTGCCACATCCTGGCTGGCACCTGACGACAGTAAGGATTTCTCCTCTATTCCTCCTTCCCTTTCACGTGGCTGCAACTGAGATGTGCCACAGCTTCAACCATGCCCAAGAGGACAACGCCTTAGGAATGACTTAAAGTAGGATAGAAGGAATCTTGGTTCTTCGATGACTGCTGGCTGGATGGATGGATCCGAACCACCCACTAACCTGGATGACTACAGGAAAGAGAAATATCTTTCTATTTCCCTTCACCTTCATAATTAATGTTTTGTCTGTATTTCTGCTTTTGTCCTTTCCGAAAACCAGTTGTGTCGGTTGATGATCAATTCCAGATCAATGACTTGGCAAGGGCCCGTCCCCTCCACCACACCTTGATTACATACCATACTTGGCTGGCAGGAGAAATAGGAACCATAAGACAAGTGGTCAGAATGAAAAAGAATAGATGGCTTTAAAAAGGAGCCAAACAGGATTTTTAGAAATGAAAACCATAGTGATAAAATCTTACACCAAAAGTTTTTTGGAGGACTTTGCCTCTGAGGCACTGGTTGAGTAAGTAGCTCATGATGAGCCAGGAGCAAAGGGAGGGAGTTTCTGTGGCTTTTGGGCTCTTGAGGGGAGCCTAAGGAAGAGAAGTGAGGGAGACTTATGGGGGCCTGTGGGCTGTAGAGAATGAAGACAAGGCCTGCAGTGATGGAGGAGTTGTTTCAGAAAACAGTTGCTCTGGAGGCCAGTGCTTGGGGTTTGCCTCTGTTCCTTTGGAAGACCACTTGTTTTGTCTGCTCTCTAGTGGGGGGTAGAAAATCACCTCAAACTCTACTGGCTCCTCTTCCTGATTCAGGTGAGTGTTTGTCTTCAATCTCTTTCAGTCTCTACGTGGTCCGGGTGGGAGAGTCCCTGGAGGCATCCTGAGTGCCATGGCTCCAAACAAAGGCATTTCTTCTCTGCTCCGAATATGCCAGATTGCCTCTTTCATGGGCAGGACTGAGCCAAATGGGAAGAGAGGCAGCAAGGGCACAGCGAGGCTGTGCTTCTGTCCAGTTGGAAATGCCCTTTTCTATTCCACGGTCCCACTGTCAACTTTTGTGGGCCACTTCAGGGCATCCACTGGTCGTGATGAGGATTTGCAGCAATGTCTCTGTCATGAACTAAATGTGTATGTGCCCCTCAAATTCGTATGTTTAGATCCTAAGCCCACAAGGTGATGGAAGTAGGAGGCAGTGCCTTTGGAAGGTAATAAGGCCATGAAGGTAGAGCCCTCATGAATGAGATTAGTGCCCCTATAAGGAGAAACAGGAGAGAACTTGCTTTGTCTCTCTCTGTTCTCTTCCATGTGAGGATACCACAAGAAGAGGGCCATCTGCAAATCAGGAAGCAGGTTCTCAACTAGACACCAGACCTGTTGGTGCCTTGTTCTTGGACTTTCAGCTTCCAGAATTATGAGAAATAAACGTTTATTGTTTAAGCCACCCAGTCTGTGATAGGCTGTTACAGCAGCCCAAACTGAGATGCTCTCACTTTTAATTCCTGGCCTCTTGGGTCTTTGCATGCTTCTGTTCCACAGCCTTTATCTGAAGGACCCTCTGGAATCATTGTCTGAGACCCTCCTGGAAGACTGAAAGCTACAGGAATCTGGGCCTAAGGGGCCAAGAGCTAGGGTGAGAAACTGGCCTGGTTTGCTCAGGACTAGGGGGTTTCCTGAGGCTCTGGATTTGCAATGCTGAAACTGGGAAAGTCCCAGAGAATCAAGATTATGGGTCCCCCGAATAACAGGACATGTGCAAGACCTCAATGCGCCCGCTCCAAGAAATGGCCCAGGGGAACTGAGGAACTTATTTGGGGATTGTCATCTGTGGAGCAAAAAAAGATTACCAGGCTAGACTGAGTTTTCTCTGGATCTCATACCTTTCTTTTCCTGAACATAGAGAAGAGGGGGGAGAGGAAGCTGACCAGGGCTCATATCAAGCTGTAACAATGATTACCAACATTGGTGACGCTCCCAATTATCCTCCCCACTCATGTCTCCAGACAAACCCCTGAAATTTCATCTTCTAAATGGCCATGTGATCCAGAGATACCCAAGGTTAAGCTAATGACTCCTTTATTTCCAGCAGTATTGAAGACAATGGAATTCTAGCACAGTCAGGGAGTCTAGGCTGTTCCTTCAAGGGGAATGGCCTAGGACTTGAGCTGTTTCACCTGGTTTGGCCAAGTGTTTGCAAGTTGGATCAGTTTATTTCCTCTTGGGGATCCTACTCCATGCTTTGCCTGGGAGAGAGGTCTGCCTCAGATGGCTGCACATGCGCTTATGCTATTCTTTATTTATTTGTTCAGAGGCACAGAAAGGGCATCTATTGGTGGTTGGAAGAGTAGCATGCATCCAGCCAGTTGCGTGTTGGAGTTAGCTTGTAGTAGCTCTGAGGAGCCAACTGTTCAATTTTCAGCAAACTGGACAACCTGTTACTGAAAATAAATGAACTCAGCAATTAGGAAAATTGCATTATATAAACTTACAATTAAGTTATATTAAAGCAAAGGTGATAAATACATAAAAATTCATCATTTTCTAATTATTTTACTATTGTCTGTGTCCTCATCTATATGGTAGAAATAGTCTATAACAGGGCGCCACTGGACATCTCTCCTTAACTGCTCAGTGGCATCAGGCTGGTAGCTCACACCAGCAAACACCCCACGTCAGCCTCCTGCCCTCAGAACCAGTTGTCAATATACCTGCACACCACTGTGTAGAGTTATCATTTATTGAGGGCTTGTGCGCTCAATAACTATGCGCTAGGCATAGTTCCAAGAGCTTTGTAAATATTTACCATTCATTCAGCTAGTCCTGATGCATTGCTTACAATATGCCAGGTATTATTATTATTATTGATAATCGTTACTATTATTGTTAGCTAACATTTATCGAGTACTTCCTGTGCCTTAGGCACTCTTCTAAGCACTTTTCAGGAATTAGCTCCTTAATCCTTGAGATAACCCTTTGAGGGAGGTTCTATTATTATCCCCATTTTACATAGGAGAACACTGAGGCACTGAGGAGATAAATGATTTTCTTAGGTTCACACAGCTTGTGTTTTGCAGGTCTGTATCAGATCCCAGCAATCTGGATCTGGAGCCTTTGCTCCTAACCACGAGGCTCTCCTGTCTCTCTTTGCCTCTTGGCACCACGGATGCAGGGGCTTACGTTCTGGTGGATGGGGAGAAGATGTTAAACAATAAACATGTAAGACGTCAAATGGTGGTCAGTGCCATGGATAAAAATTAAGCAGGGTGAGGGCACGTTACTTCATTGATCTTATATTTTAATCTAATACTATCTCCATTTTACAGATGATGGAACTGAGGCTCAGAAATGTCAAAACCATACCTAAGGATACACAGCTAATAAATGGTAGAGCTGGGATTCACACCTACAACAGCCTGGTTCGAAAGTCTGTGCATCGTCCCCCTACATGCCTGCCTTCCTTTGCTTCTTCAAGCTCCCAGGTTACCAGGCCCGTATGCCAAGCTTCAGTTTCCTGTGCAAACTCAGCTCAGCTGCAATCTGTCCTGTGTCCATCCTCCTTTGTTTCTCGGTCCTCCAAAGCCACATGAAAGCATAAACAAGTTCCAGCTCATGGTGATGCTGCAAGCTGGCAGGGCTGGGGGCCCCCGAGAAGCCAGCATGAGCGAATGTACCATCTGCAGCATGGAACCCGCACACTGCCTTTCTCCACTTTGGTCCCCAAGGGGGCTTTGTCTGTGAAAACAGACTTATTGTGGCTAATATAGGTCGCAGGTGGGAAAGGCCGGGGACTGACAAAGAGTTTAACTGGATTCCATTAACACTGAAAACAAGCTCAGAAGGATAGGCATGGCAGGGGCTTGTGGGATCCGCTCTTTCAAGCACCTGCATTGTCCCACTGGAAATACTGTATTTAATGTCAACGTAGCTTGACCTTTAGTTTTGGTGGCATTTACTAATTCTATGAAAGCAGGCATTTCTCACTTCCCCTGAAGCTTAACAGAAAATCAGACCATTAGTTAAGCCGAGCCCAGCCCATGTGGAGGGAAAGGTCTCTAAAATGTTTCCCCCACAACCTGAAAAAAGATATCAGGACAACCTCCATTATTTTGGTTCATTTAAATTTCTGGCACCAAGGGAATCAAAAGAAAGTGGTGTTTTAATAATAGTTCAAAGCATCAGTTTGACATCCCTGGGAAGCCAGGAGGTCAGATCTCTCAAAGTGGGCCTGATTCTTGGGTGGAAGAAAGCTCTCTTGTCACAAATATTTCAGGGTCCCTGATCACTCAGTGATGAATAGCTACCCAGTGTATTAGTTTCCCATTGCTGTTGTAACAAATTATCACAACCTTAGTGGCTTAAAATAACACCCATTTGTCATCTCGCAGTTTGGGCAGAAGCCCAAGTGGGCACAGGTGGATTCTCTGCTCATGGGCTCACAGTGCCAAAATCAAGGTGTTGGCCAGGCTGGGCTCTGATCCGGAGGCTCTGGGGGAGAATCTGCTTCCAGGCTCATTCAGGTCATTGGCAGAATTAAGTTCCTTGCAGCACTAGGACTGAGGTTCCAGTGTCTTTACTGGCTCTCAGACAGAGGTTGTTGTCATTTCTCGAGGCCACCTGCATTCCCTGGCTCCTGATATATGCACCCCTGGGTTCACTGCAGCGTCATTCACAAGAGCTAAGGCACAGAAACGACCTAAGTGTCCATCAGTGCATGAATGGAAAAAGATGTGACTGTATGTACATTACTATACATGCATACCTATATTATAATAAACCAGACAGAGAAAGACAAATACTCTTGTGGTCTCACTTACATGTGGAATTTTTGAAAGTTGAACTCACAGAAAACAGAGAGTAGAGGAGTGGCTACTGGGGGCTGGGAGTCGGGAAAATGGGGAGATGTTGGTTAAAGGGTCCAAACTTCTAGTTAGAAGATGGATGAGTAGGTTCTGTGGATCTAATGCACAGAAGAGTGATTATAGTCAACAATACTGTGTTATATACTTGAAAGTTGCTAAGAGAGTAAGTTCTAAATGTTTTCACCACAAAGAAGAAATGGTAATTATGTGATGTGACAGAGGTATTATTAACTCTACAGTGGTAATAATTTTGCAATACATAAGTGTATCAAATCAATATTTTGTACACCTTAAACTTACACAATGCTACATGTCAATTATATTTCAATAAACCTGGGGTGGGAAAAGCCCAGAGTTGCTGGGAAGTATGAATGCTAAGACGTGAACTATCAACTCATGTTTGTTCTAGACATTTCCAGAAAAGATTACTTTATTAACAGCCTATATTCTTTTCTTTCTAGCACTGATTTAAGTGATATCCTTCTGATAACATATTGTATCCTTCTGAGCAAAGCTGGGGTCGGGGAGGGGGAGCCAGCTATGGCAAGTGCAAACTCCTTCTCCCATTTGGACTCTATTTGACCTTTCAGCCACATCTCTCCTGCTTCCAGCTAGAGAAAGTTCTCTGCTTTTATGTGCTTGTGTGATTAGATTGGGTCCACCTGGATAATCCAGGCTCACCTCCCTATCTTAAATTTGTAACCTTCATTACATCTGCAAAGTCCCTTTTGCCATGTATTGCAACATATTCTCAGGTCTGGGGGTTAGGATGTGGACATTTGGGGGGATGCATTCTGTCAATCATACTTGGAATCCCCTCAACCCCCATGGGGCTCAGATGCCTGGCTCACAGGATTCTGGAGGCAACACTGTGAAGGTGCTTTGGAAGCTGACAGACCTAGGCAGCTGTGAGGATTGAGACCTGTTTTCAAGGTGAGAATAATCAGATGTGTGGTTAGAAATCAAGACCGCCAATTTGTGTGAAAATGGGTGTTTCCAGTTATGACTTTCTGCCCGTTAATATTAGGATCACTCCTGTAAGGATATCCATCCATCCATTTTCACAAGTATTTATTGAGCATCTACTGTGTGCCTGGCACTATTCTAAGTACTGAGAAAACAGTACTACAGAACAGACAAAATCCCTGCTCTCATGAAGCTTACATTCCAAGATTGGGAAGCACAAAATAAACTCAGTAAGTAAGTTATACTGTGTATTGGAAGGTAAAAAATATTATAAAAGAAAAGAAAGTAGGGGAGGGGCATAGGGAGTGGCCTAGTGGGGGTGCAGCTTTAAATCAGAGTGGTCAGTTAGGGCCTCATTGGGATGTTTGAAGGACAGGTAGGAACGTAGAAGGAAATGCAGAAGGTAGTTAGAAATGCAGCAACTGTCCATGTGTGCATAGACAGCTTTGATATTTTCCAGCCGTGAGACTGAATGAGTTCTCCATGGGAGTAAATGTCAACATAGGATAGAATAGAGCTGAGGGTGAGTCCTGAGGCACTCCACAGTTGGAGGTGAAGGAAAAGAGCAGGAATGTGACAATGAGCAACTGGTGAAGCAGGGGGACGGTCAGGAGAGGGTGATGTTCTAAGAAAGTGTTTTGAGGGGAAAGACTTGTTCATCTGTATCAAATGTTGCTCATGGGGGAAGTAAAATGAAAATGGATAGTTGACCATTAGATTTAACAATTTGTAGGTCCCTGGTTTCTATGTTGTGGGAGCAACATCCTGACTGGAGAATTTCAACAGAAAATGGGGAAGGAGGATTTGGAGGCAGTAGTGAGTATAGACCACTTAGGAGTTCTGAAGAAGGAGGGAAATACCTGGCTTGGGGGGAGAGGGGGAACGCTGTGTGGTCAAGAGATTTTATTTTATTTTTTTAAGATCAGACAGCATGTTGGAATGACAGCCGGTGAGACCGAGGAAGTAGAGAGGAAAACACCGACGGCATGGGGGAGAGAATGGTCATTTCCTGGAGTGGGTGGGAGGGCATGGGACCTAGAGGAGGGAATGACCTTGGAGAACAGGATGCACAACCTGTCCATGGTCACAGGAGACAAGGCAGAACACATTGGCACAGGTACAGATAGATGGGTAGGTGAAAGCATGTGGGTGTGCTTTTCTGGTAGCTTCTATTTTCTCAGGATAATGGGGACGAAGGTCATCAGGGAAAGGAGAGAGATGAAAGGAATAGCCATTGGTGAATAGAAGCTGAGACCCAAAGGGCCACAGGAAGAAATAGGGAATCCAGCAGTGGTCCCAGCCCTCTGGAGAAGTCCTCCCCTTGTTTTCAAACACTTGCAAGATCCAAAATTGAGTCATGGGAAGAGATCTAGCTAATAATCCCCATTTTTTAGGGTGGGGTGTTTAATTTTTTATTGTTATGTTAATCACCATACATTACATCATTAGTTTTTGGTGTAGTGTTCCATGATTCATTGTGTATAACACCCAGTTATATACATGCTCCACGCAGAATGTGCCCTCTTTAATACCCATCACCAGGCTAACCAATCCCCCACCCCCCTCCCCTCTAGAACCCTCAGTTTGTTTTTCAGAGTCCATCGTCGAGAAAGAGAATCTTAAGCAGACTCCAAACACATTGTGGAGTCCAGTGCACTGTTCAATCCCACAAACCTGAGATCATGACCTGAGTCAAAATCAAGAGTTGGCTGCTTAACCAACTGAACGCCCCAGGTGCCCCACAGGTATCCCTACTTAAGCAACCATTTTGTGTCTGGTACTGTACTAATTGTTTTTCATTTTTTATTTTTTTCAAAGATTTTGTTTATTTATTTATTTGAAAGAGAGAGAGAATGAGCATTGGGGAGGGGCCGAGGGAGAGAGAGAGAGAGAGAAGCAGACTCCCTGCTGAGCAGGGAGCCCATTGCGGGCTCAACGCAGGGCTCAGTGCAGGGCTTGACCCAGGACCTGGAGATCATGACCTGAGCCGAAGGCAGACACTTAACCAGCTGAGCCACACAGGTGCTCTAGTACTAATTGCTTTTTTGTCTGGTACCTAAATCAGTACACAAAACATGCCATGGAATTAAGGACTGTTGTCCTCATTACAGATGGCCTGACTTATGATGGTGCAACCTATGATTTTTTTACTTCATGAGGGTGTAAAAGCAACACCATTTAGTAGAAACTGTAGTTCAAATTTTGAATTTTCATCTTTTCCCCAGGCTAGTAATATGCAATATGATCCTCTCTCATGATGCTGGGCAGCAGCAGGGAGCTGCAACTCCCAGTCAGCCACACAATCATGAAGGTAAACAACCAATACACTTACAACAATCCTGTACCCACACACCATTCTGCCTCACTTCCAATACAGTATAAATAAATGACATGAGATTGTCAACACTTTATTATAGAACAGCCTTTGTGTCAGATGATTTTTTCCAACTCAGGCTAATGTAAGAGTTACACCACATGTCTAAGGTATGCTGGGCTATGCTATGATGCTCGGTAGGTTAGATGTATTAAATGCATTTTTGACATGATATTTTCAACTTAAGTGGGTTTATTGGGATGTAACCCCATTGTAAGTCAAGGAAGATCTGTATTATGCTCATTTTATCGAAGGAAAAACTGAGATCCAAAGTGGTTCAATAACATACTCAAATCTTCAAAGCAGATCTACTGACAACAAACTCTCTCCATTTTTGTCATTTGAGAAAGTCTTTATTTCTCTTTCACTTTTGAAGAATATTTTTGCAGAATGCAGATTTCTAGGTTGGTGGGGTTTTTCTCTCAATATTTTTAAGTATTTCATTCCACTCTCTTCTCGTTCAGATAGCAGAGAAACTGGATGTAATTCTTATCTTTGCTCCACTATAAATAAGGAGCCCCCACCCCCCCAGCTTATTTCAAGATTTGTTGCTTATTTTTGATTTTCTACAGTTTGAACGTTATGCCCAGTTGTAGGTGGTTTTTGGTTTGGTTTGATTTGTTTTTGGTTTTGGTGGAGTTTTGTTTTGTTTTTGTTTTTGTTTTTGAGCATTTATCCTGCTTAATATTTTCTGAGCTTCCTGGATCTGTAGTTCAATCTCTGACATTAATTTGGGCTATATTCTGTCATTATTCCTTCAAATATTGCTTATGTTCCTTTTTCTCTTTCGTCTTCTTCTCATATACCATTACAAGTATATCTTTTGTAGTTGTCTCACAGTTCTTGGATATTCTGTCTCTTTTTTTTCCAGTCTTTTTTCTCTTTACTTTTCAGTTTTGGAAGTTTCTACTGATGTGTCCTCAGGCTCAGAGACTCTCTCCTCAGCTGTGTCGTCTACCAATGAGCCCATCAAAGGCATTCTTCATCTCTGTGACAGTGTTTTTAATCTCTGGCATTTCTCTTCTATTCTTTATTAGAACTTCCATACTTCTGCTTACACTACTTATCTGTTCTTACATGCTGTATACTTTTTCCATCAGATCCCTTGACACATTAATCAGATTGTTTTAAATTCCTGGTCTGATAATTGCAACATTCCTGCTATATCTTGTTCTGATGCTTGTTCAGTCTCTTCTCATTGTGATTTTTGCCTTTTAGAATGCCTTGTAGTGTTTTCTTGACAGATGGATATGATGTACGGGGTCAGAGAAACTGTAATAAATAGGTCTTTAGTAATGTGGGGGTAACATGTGGGGAAAAGAAGCATTCTCTGGTCCATGACTGGGTCCCAGGCTTTCATGAGTCTGTGCCTCTGAACTGTGAACTGCACAGTGCTTCAGTTTCTCCCTCCCTCTGTAGGACAGGAGCTGTGTGTTTCCCTTCTTCTACATGGAAACATAAAGTTAGAGTTGGGTATTACCGTTCTGCCAGGTCAGTTGGGCTCTGATTAAATCTCAGTGGGTTGGGCTCTGATAAAATAGTTTCTCTTGACAGCAGTCCTTCTGAAAAAATAATAAAATCCTCTTGCCTACTTCAAAATGGCTGCCTTGCCTCTCCTGCCAGAAGCATGAGGAGACTTTTCTCTATCTTCACTGTGAGAATCAAATAGAGTTCTTGGAGGAAGAGCTCACCAAAGTGTGAGGCTCCATGTAGTTTTTCATTCTCAGATTTGTCCTCACTGAGCCTCCTGCCATCTGTCAATCAGAGTTTAGATAGCCTGCCCTGGGGCAGTGGTTTGCCTTTGGACATCACATCTCTGATGAATGTAAGATGAGTTGTTGACTTTTTTTTTAAAGTTAGTTGAGCTTTTTATTTGTTGTTAGGACCGAGTGACTACTTCTAAGCTCCTTCTACACGAGACCAGAAACTGGAAGTCCCTATTATTTTTTCAGGCACTTCTCATCACAACTCTGGATATAAAGTGGATTTTGTGTGGTGCCTGGGTGGCTAAGCATCTGACTCTTAATTTCAGCTCAGGTCATGAACTCAGGGTCATGAGATCAAGCCCCACATTGGGCTCCACACTCAGCTGGGAGTCTACTTAAGGATTCTCTCCCTCTCCCTCTGTCCCTTCCCCTGCTCATACTCTCTCTCTCAAATAAATAAAGAAAATCTTTAAAAAAAAAAATAAAGTGGATGCTGTTAGCTTACTTTCAATGATAAAGAAGTAGGCTGAGAAGGCTAAGGGACTTGTCTAAGGTCACATTACTTAAGTGGAAGAACTGGGGTCAAACTGAACTCTCACTTCTCCAGGTGGCCATTCTTCTTCCATGGTGCTGACTGTCTCTGCTCACACCCAGCATCACAGGCTTGTGCTTCATTTGACCGATTTGTGCTGGTGCTTACCTTGGAGCTCTCTAAATTGGAACCTGTGTGTTTTGACCTGGTTTTGTAAATTGGTAGGTCTTCTGGGGGAAATCCAGCCCTGACCATTCAGTGGTCTATTACCTCATTCCTTTTTAACCTATGACTTTGGTTTCTCCTTGGTGGGGGGTTGGGGGGTGGGAGGAGGAAAGAACATAAAGTGAAATATGCTCATTTTATTACTTGCTATTAGCTCCAGTAAGATGATTTAGGATGGCATAATTTGAAAGGGAGAGCCAGAGTGTAGCTGTAGGAATACATGTGATTCCCATTAATTTGTGCAGAAAGGGAAAATGGACTTACAGCCATAAGGCCAGGGTTGGAGTTGAGCCCTGACTTTGCCCCTTGGTTTGCAAGCAAGCAGGAGCCTCAGCTTCCTCATCTACTAAGTAACTACTCTCTTATGTTTGCATCAGGACTCAATTAAAAAGCATCTACCAACAGCTACTGAACACCTTTGTGCCCAGCATGATGCTAGTTAAAAGGAGGAATAGAAGAGAAATACACTGATGCCTGTGTACTGGGTATTTATGGAGAATGGACAGCCATGTGCTTCTGGAAATAGGCTACACGCTCTTTGTATACAGGCCTTGTCTCAGTCTCCTCTGTCCTGCAAAATCAGCTGAGGCATCTCACACCCTCTGCTTTGGTCTCTAAACTCTTGACGCTTTTGCCTCAATTCTAAAATTGAGGCTTTTGCTCAATTTCTTAATGTCTTTGGCTACTTTCCAGCTGACTGCTTCTTTCTGTTGATCCAGGAGTCTGTCTAATCCATTTGATTGCAAAACTGTAGTTTTATTTAGCACAGCATCTTTCTGCAAAGCTCACCACTTTTCTACCTGTAAGCCCATCCTGACCAAAGGCTCGGGGCCTCCTTCCTTCATTAACTGCACAACTCACCTCAAGTGGACTTATTTCACCTTAAAAGAAAGGCAAGGACAAAAGAGTATCTTTCCAATACCTCAGTATTCACCTATAAAAAATAAGTAATGCTTGGGGTGCCTGGGTGGCTCAGTCGGTTAAGCGGCTGCCTTCGGCTCAGGTCATGATCCCAGGGTCCTGGGATCGAGCCCTGCATCGGGCTCCCTGCTCCACGGGAAGTCTGCTTCTCCCTCTCCCACTCCCCCTCTTTGTATTCCCTCTCTCGCTGTGTCTCTCTCTGTCAAATAAATAAATAAAATCTTAAAAAAAGTAAGTAATGCTTATAATTGAGCACACTTAACAACGTAAGACCTCCCATCTCACACCCGAGTGGACACTGAAAAGTCTGCCTAAATTGTGCCTGCAGACTTGTCTGCATTTGTCATTCTGAAGCCTGCTCTGGTCAGGTTCAGCTCAGGAAAATAACATTGGAGTCTGCAGTGAATTGCCTCAAGAATGTGGCAAATGAGGTCAGCATCCAAAAAACAAACAAGGAAGACTCAGCAAACAGTGGATACACTTGGCCATGCCAGAGGGGGCCAGCCCTGAGAAGTGCTTTGTCAACATGCTGCTGATGGAGACTCAGGAAATATTCAAGTGCAGCTGTGGTGTGTCCTTAGGCTTGGTCTTCACTGCAGGAAAGAGTTGTGTAATCATCCTTTGGTAAGAGCAGTTTGGCAAAATGACCCAGCTGGGAAGAAGGAATTAGACTGAGAAATGTCATGAAAACCAAAAATGTAGGCACCATATCTAGCAGCAACAAGGATGTGGGTCCTCAGAAAAGTTCGGTTTGGGTGCAGATTTTGCACAGCCTGAAGGGAACATCCCTTAAGACCAGTTGTTCTCAACTGGGAGCTCTTTTTTCCCCAGGGGGACATTTGGCAATTAACTCTATTCTCTAGTTTACTGTAAGTTTGGCCTGGGAAAGAGTAGAACATCTTCTTGGCCATGTTTTCTCTTATCCCCACCTTAGTTCCTGACACCCCAGTTTAAGTGTGGGATGGTTAAAGTGTCATAGGCTAGAAAAAAGCTGTAAAACCTTGTAGAAAGGCATGAACAGAGGGTGATGGGAGTACAAACATGGTGAAGAGATGCCTAGTGGGACTTTTTAAAAAATTTTGACTCCTTCTTTCCATCCCTTTCTTTTCTCAAATAATTAGTGAGGGCCCTACTATGTTTAAACCCAGTGGGGGGCATTGAGAATACAAAGATGAATGACTCAGTGCCCATGCTTGAGAAATTCACAGGCTAGTGGGGGAAGACAGCCATAGAATATGTGGTTAGTCCTCCAACAGAAAAATAAATAAAGGTGTCTGAGGGGCAAACTGCTGAGGAGTTTCTATTAGTTTTCTATGGTTGCTGTAACAAATTACCACATATGTAGTGGCTTAAAACAACACAAATTAATTCTCTTGTAGGTCTGGAGACCAGAAGTCGGAAATCATTGGGCTAAAATCAAAATGCAGTTTGGCAAATGATCCGGCTGGGAAGAAGGAATTAGACTGAGAAATCTCATGGAAACCAAAAATGTAGGCACCATATCTAGCAGCAACAAGGATGTGGGTCCTCAGAAAATTTCAATTTGGGTGCAGATTTTGCACAGCCTGAAGGGAACATCCCTTAAGACCAGTTGTTCTCAACTGGGAGCTCTTTTTTCCCCAGGGGGACATTTGGCAATTAACTCTATTCTCTAGTTTACTGTAAGTTTGGCCTGGGAAAGAGTAGAACATCTTCTTGGCCATGTTTTCTCTTATCCCCACCTTGATCAAAATGCTAGTAGAGCTGGTTCCTTCTGGAGTCTCCAAAGGAGATTGGCCTCCTTGCCTTTTCTGGCCTTTGGAGGCCACCTACATTTCCTGGCTCAGGACCTCTTCCCTGCATCACTCCAACCTCTTCTGTCATCACATCTCCTGCCTCTCCTTTTGTAGTCACACACCCCTCTGCCTGCCTCTCATGAGAAGTCTTATGATCACATTTAGGGCCCACCTAATCTAAGATGATTTCCCCACCTCAAGATCCTTACCTCAAGTCACAGGGACAAAGTTCCTTTTTGCTGTATAAGGTAACATGGTTTCAGGTTCCAAGAATTAGGACCTGGATATCTTTGGGGGTCATTATTCGGCCTATTAGAGAGTTATAGAATGAGGACAAGGGCATTTGCCTGGGCCCTGATGGATGAGTAGGAGTTCTGGCCATATTCTAAGTGGAAGGGATAGGACATGGAAGGCCTCACTAGCTGAGAAACTACTACGATATTTAAGTAACTGAACTATAGACTATACAATGGAGAAAGACAGAAGCTGAAACTGGGGAGGGGAGTAAGGCCAAGCCACAAAGAGCCTTGAATGCCAGACCAAGAAGTTCGGATGTGGTGTTTTTAACAACAGAGCTGTTCCACAAGGGATGGAGTGGGCTGTTGACATGGTCAAGTGGAGAGATAATGAGGTCTGAAAGAAGGCAGAGAGACGGGCATCCATCAACTACCAAATAAAAGAACTGGTCCTATAGGGGCTTCCACAGGCCCTGATGATAGGAAGGTCAGAGAATCTGTGACATTAGGGTATCAACGCCACCCTGAGATTTAACCCCTGCCCAGTCCCATCCTCATGAAGCCTGTCACTTAGTTGATATTCAATAAATATTTGTGGGTTACGAGAATAAAATAATCCTCTAAGGGGGAACCAGAGAGATGATCTTCCTTGTTTGGGTCCTGGGGTTGGGTTCTCTTCCCAGGTCCACTCGGGGATAAATCTACCTTCATTAAGAGAGAGGATAATCCTCTAGCCTGGCTCTTCTTAAGGGATCTTTCTGGACATTAGAAGTATGGTGCACAGTGAAAAGTGCCTTGACATTCAGAAAGAAGACACAGAGTAGAAGGAAGTACCATTCAGTAACTTGTAGGGCCGACCCTTTCCTGCTTTGGCTCCAATTTAGGCTTCCAGAGTGGGTCTGGCATCTGTTCTCGATCAGTCAATACCCTCAACTGCTGTCCTCCTGTAGGGAGACTTGGACAGAAGCTCCCGCAGCCCTGTATGCCATATTGGAATTAAAAAGAAAACAATCCACATTAATGTGAACAACCGACAGATGGGCAGTTGAATGACCCTTTTTGGGCAGCGAAGGTGGCCCTGGGGTTCACTGTTACAGTCCACACTCCAAGAGCACAAACTATTGTTTCAGACTGGCCATCCAGACTTTAATTCCTTCCATACCATGCATTATTATGTGATTCCTGTCACCTCGGAAAGCTCAGATGATTAAAAGCGTTTATGTTTTCTACTTCCAAGAATCCCTCTTGCAATTTAAATGATTCATGTACCCAAGTTTTACAAAGAGGAAAACAACCTCATTGTTATTTGCTCTGTTAAAGCCCTCAAGTGTTCAGCTTATGGTTTTGTTATCTGGTAAAAAAGGGGAGTTTATCTCTAATTCTCTAAGCCTTTCCATGGGGATTTCTTATTGGATAATAAAACTCCTTATTTAACTAGCAGAGAAACAGCTCCTGCTCTCATCTTCCCTCCTGTTTGGGGAGGGTGGGAGGGAGAGATACTGTCTATCGCATGCTAGTATTAGGCCCTATGGCACATTTCAGGGGAAGAAATGGGCAGAAGGGAGGTCAGAGAGATAAGAATATGCCTCTATCTTTATAATCCTTGTGCCAGATCAATAACATGGTCAGGGTTGAGACTGCTGGCTGTCCCCCAGCATTCATCTTCCCCTGCTTCCTTTCCTTATACAGATTTTTTGAGTTTTACTTGTACTATTTGTGTGCTTGTATTTAGCTCTATGTAACTTTACCACCTGTGTAGGTTTGTGTATCCATCACCACCATCAAGATGCAGAAGAGTTCTGTTATCACAGGGTGTCTGGTGTTGCCCTTTTATAACCTTATCCACCTCCGTCCTGTCTCCTTTCCCCCACTATTGTCCCTAATCCCTGGAAACACTGATCTCTTCCATATCTCTGACTTTGGCATTTCAAAGATGTACATAAATGGAATCCTTTCTATAGTATATATTATTTTGAGATTGGCCTTTTTAAAATTCAGCATAATTCCCTTGAGATTTATCCAAGTTGTTTTGTGCATTAATAATTTGTTTTTTACTGTTGAGTAGTATTCCATGGTATGGGTATACCACAGTTTGTTTAACCATTCCCTTGTTGAAGACGATCTAATTGTTTCCAGTTTCGGCTATGAACATCTGTGTATAGGTTTTGAACATAAGTTTTTGTTTTTCTGGGATAAATGCCCAAAAGTGCAATTGCTAGGTTGTGTGGTAGATGCATGTTTAGCTTTATAAGAAACTGCCAAAAATGCCTATACCATTTTACATTCCTTCCAACACTATGAGTGATCGATTTTTCCACACCCTCTCTGGCTTTTGACACTGTCACCATTTTTTGTTTTAGCCAGGTATGTAATAATATCTCCGTGTGGTTTTAATTTGTATTTTCCTAATGGCTAATGATGTGGTATATCATTTCATATGCTTACTTATCTGTATATTCGCTTCAGTGAACTGTCTGTTCATGTCTTTTGCCAATTTCCACTTGGGTTGTTCATTTGGGAAACAATCGAAAATGATTTATTGAGTTTTGAGAGTTCTTTTTATGTCCTAGATACTGGTCTTTCATCTGATATGTTGTTTGCAGTCTTTCTTTCTTGTAATGACTGAAGGATCATTAAAAGACCTTTGGTTTACACTGGACATAACATAACATAAAACAACTGTTACATGTTAGGCACTCAGCATTTCCTGTCCAGCTAGGGACAACTTTTCCAATTTCTCTCGCATTTAGATGTGGCCAAGTTTGGGCCAATGAGATGAGAGCAGAAATGATACATGCAATGTCTGAATCATCTCTAAAGAAAACAAAAGCCACGTGTACTGAACTTCTATCTTCTCTCCCATCCTGCAATCTAGACCTTGCAGCAACCTAGCTTCAGTGATGCAGATGAGGGCAGTGCCTTAGAGCAGCGTTGGTAGACTCCTTGCTAAGAGACACATAGTAGATACTCTAGGCTCATAGGCTGTATGGTCTCTGTACAAACTATTAAACACTGTTGTTGTAGCACAAAAGCATCCATGGGCCATATGTAAACAAATGCGCATGACTGTGTTTACATAAAAACAGGTGGTCTGCTCACAGACTTCAGTTTGCTGACCCTGCCTTAGCAGCCTATCTTAAGTCAAAGCCACAGATAGCAGGAACCAGATCCCTGAAGCGTCACACAGACCCATCCTGTCAGCCTGAACTGCTACCTTCAAGACTGATTCATGACAAAAAAAAAAAAAAAAATGAACTTCTGTCTTATTTCAGTCACTTTAGTTTAGGGGCTCTTTGTTGTAGCAGCTCAGCCATGACTTTGTCATGCAGAAATTGGAATTTACTGAGCACTGACTAAGCTCAGCATACAAAGAGGATTCCAAGGTAAGTTGTCTATGTTCCTTGTCCAGACAGAGCATGCAGTCCAGTGTGAGAGATGCCGGTAGAGCGAGGCTGAGCTGTAACTGAGTAAGTAATAAAGCGCTCTGGAAACATGGTAGGGGTGGGAATGGGGAGAAGAGAGGAAATGCTGAGTGCCTAACATGTAACAGTTGTTTTATGTTATTATATCACTGAAGGTTTGGAGAAGTCTACGAAGTATGTTATGTTTCTATTCTAGAGATGAAAATAATGAGTTTCTAGAAGGTTATTTAACTTTCTCATTGGCAGAGATGAATTTAAACCTTTGAAAATTGTCTACTCCGATCATGGATTTTTTCATTATGGACACTTTCAGACTGGTCTGAGTCCACTTCTTCTGGACACAGTGGACTCTTTCCATCCTCCTGAGCCCTCCCTGGTTGGTAGAGCCTCCATCAGATTCAATTAAAGTTAGCTCATAAGCAATTATTAAAACTAGAGGAATGAAGAAAAAAAAAGAACTGGAAAGGATTTCACCTTTAAAAGAACAAGGTTTTTGTTTCTTTTTAACAATGTTGGACTTTATCTGAGCCCTATGCTCAGCCCTGAGCTCTGTGCAAAGCAGCTATAGTGAGAAATTCCCCCCAAATTTGTGTTCCTGGAATGGCCAACTACAAAGGGCCTTCCTGCCCTTGCATGTTCTGAGATAAGATATGTCTCCATCCTTTCTCATGACAATTTCATTCATGATGACTCCCTTGTTTACCCGCCTCTATAAATCCCAGGTCCCTTCTTTTTCTTTTCTCACATTTCTCATTAATGAACATTCTCCCTATTGCAATAACATGGATTAAACCATGTCCTTCATTGTCCAGCACATTTTGTCTTTCACAGTTTTGATGTGACTCAAACAGAATCAGACCTCGCCTTTGAATCCTTATTTATTCCATCCACATACCGAGGCCCTTCTGCCCTTTGTGCTCTCTTCCTGACTTCTGATCTGGGGACCCAATGGTGGGCCCAGCCCCTGGTTCTGTGCCCTGGACTCTTGTCCATTGGTAACACAGTAAGTATTTGACATTGATTCTTCCTGAATACTCATCTGATTTCTGGTACTGGCTTCTCTTGGTTTTACTGTCCGACAAATTGGTGTTCTTTGTAAACAGATTGATGTAAATGTAACAGAGGTAATGTCATGAAACAAATTTTTTCTCTATTGGACGAAAGATGACAGAATCAGATTTGTTAGTCTTTTCTGTTTGTCTATTTGAGCTCAAATCAACAAAGAATTTGCACTCACTAGGAAGTGAATGGTTCCTTGATATGGACTGGTGAGTTTTCTATTTCTGCATTTATGCTTGACCCATGGTTAAAATTTTGGATTTGAAACAATAAGCTTTTTCTCTGTGTGTGTCTACATGTTTATATATATGTAATTCAAAAAAGCTTTTACCTCTCATTGTGTGAGTGTGGAATATTTTCCTACCTCTGGATTGTATGAACAAATTAGATTATAAAATCTCTTATAGGAGCTCAGTTCTGATGGACTTAGAGGTAAACAAGTGCTTATATAAGTTAAATATTCCTAGAATTTCCAGAAATTAAGAAAATTAAACTTCAGTTTCCATGTTTAAAAAAGGGGTATTGGATATTGTTCATTAAAATAACTCAGAAATGTTTTAAGAATTCAAGTTTACATAATTAATGTAAATCTTTGGCAAATGAGACTAGTTTAATAATTTTGGTTTAATAAAAACAGCTGTGTCTGAGTTATTAAGTATAATAAAAGCATACATTTTTATTCTACTTGGGTATAGGCTTCTGAAACTTATACAGGTTTAGCATTACTTCTACTTCATGTTTAAGATTATGAAAAATATAATATTGCATGTAGCCAAAGTGAATCATTATTCTGAAACTTTATTTCAACAATAATTATGTTTTGTAAAGTGTATAAGCTTGAAGATAATTTCCAAGATCTTTAGGCAACATAAAACCTTGGACTTCTACTAAATTGAGTTAATTAATGAATATTCATTGGATACATACATCATGTCTAAGTAAGATAGAGTACTGAAACATTAATTACTACTCATAATTTTAGCTTTATATACATTTGCTCCTCATTTTTATATGCTGCAGGGAAGCTATATATTTTGGCTTTGTTAATGAGCATGTTCATTTTTTGCCAGTTTGAGACCCTGTACTATAAAGGATGTATATGGCTGTAGGAAGTTGTGAGCTTTGCTAATCTGCTGCAAAGGCTGGTATGTGATAGATTGTTCACAGTTATCAGCCTTCTGATTTTTTTCTGTGGAATACAAGTTACTGTGGTTAAACTTACTATCAGTATATGTGAGTGAGATGACAGAGAGAAACAATTTTGTGTGAAAGGTAGACAGGATGTGTTTTTGCTAATGAAGAATGAGAGTAGTTTTGTCCTAAACTAAAATGACTGATGGCTGCAGAATGAGAAAGAAGGGAGAGGAGGACCAAATCTAAGTGGATATAAAAACTTACAGAAGATTTGTGGAAAGGAACTTCTATTTGTTGTGGTCAAAACTCACTAAGATTTGGTGGGCATATTTATAAGATTCAGTTATGCTGATGCAAAACTAGAATTTGTTTTTATCTCTGTTAAAATGACAAAATTTTCTTGGATCATTGGTCTGTTTTTAGTATGAGGTTTTAAAATGTTATTTTTACCTTCTATGTAATCTGCCTAGATAGCAGAGAGTCTGTATTTTAACAGAATAAACTTTTGTATTTTTATATTGGTTTTTATTATGTCCTTGATGGTTTAAGAAAACAAAAGCTTCTCACTTAGGAAAGAGCTAAGGGTCTTTACAATGATACTACCTTCTATGTTTATTTTTATGTTTTATTGTTGCTTTGAAATGAGAAGCAAGATGTTGTGTTGCAGATACCCATGATCCAATTCCTATCTTAGATATTCAGATCTCTTAACAACTTTTGCTTTTTGTTTTTCCAAAATCCAATTTTAAGTGATATCTTTTGCACCTAAAACTGTCTTTGAGATTTCCCAGAGGGTCCTTGGAAAATCACAGAAGACTCATTCTTTCACCTTGTAAAAGGAGAGGTGCTAGAAATAATGCTATTTGATACGTTATTATTGTTGAATTGCAAGCAAAGAGTTGTCAAATCAGGAGATGCTTAGCCTTCCCTAGGTTAAATTTGTATGGGTAATGTTATTAATACAAATATTTCAGAATTGTATGTCATGTGGGAAGTCCCTAGAGATTTGTCATGCACTCACTGTCTACAATATGCTGGATTTATCAAAGTCCTGGTAATGCTTTGCCTTATATTAGATAGCAGTGTAGCATAGTCATATTTTAGCAATTTTTTTAAAAAAAATGTTACCTTTGTTGCAACTTTATTTCTTTAATTTAAATCTAGAATCTTCTAGGGCTGTAGTTTTCCAGTGGAGTTATACTATCTATGGAGTTTTATTAACTCCAAACCTTAATAAAACTCCCTGATATATTCTTGGTATTTCCTACCTGTATGCTTGATATTTTTGTGATATATTATGCCTTAGAATTATAATATGTTAAGTATGATGTTTTCTCTTTGTAAAGATTATGTTCATCCACCTTTATAAATTATACATAATATCCACAAATTGAAAATAGCCTTAATCATTATATTCATAGATATTTTATCTTGTTTTGCACAGAAACCAACTCCATTGTCACTTGTGTTATTCCTACATGAACACTTATCAAATCTTTTACTTTTGAAAATAGCAAGTAAGTGGTAAGTATGCAAACTTTGTCTTGTCTGGGTAGAGATTTAATTGTTCCCCCACACTATCTCCTGGAAAAACCCATGTACCAAAAGTAGATGGAATCCTGTTACCTTGAACAAATTGTCAACCTTTACCAAAATTTTTAATCCTTTTAGTTTTCTTCAATATCTGGCTATAATTCTCCAAGCAAACTTTTCTAATTTTTTTCCTTCCCACCTAACTTAAAGTCATTCAGAACTAAAACCTGACTGCCCAGGTCCCTATCAAGACTCTAGGTGGCCACTGGCCCTTTCCCTTAGGATCCGAAGAAGCCCTGCAAACTGGAGCCCAGAAACTTGACATAAGCCTTCAAAGGCTCACCACCACAGCCAACAATTCATGGGATATAATTCTCCTTGGACAAGCTGCATCTGCCCCACTAAGGAAGTCCAGCAAAATGTTGGGTCACACATGTTCTTTCACAAGAGGTAACCAACATAGTGGGTGACGTCAGCAAGAACATCAACGTCCAAACTGGAGAGCTTCAAGAAACACAGAGTAGCACTGAATAACCAAGAACTTCCTCCATCAACCTCCTGGAATGTATTGGACTGCTTATCTCCAGAATTCAGCTTCTGCTCTTTACCTTAATGTTAATATTTCCCTTTTTTATTTTAAGAATCCTTCTTTTAAGATGCTTAGTCTCCAGAACCCCGAAACAATTGATCTCTGTCACCACTTCTCACCAGGTAGTTCAACTGGTTTTACGGGAACAACACTAACAAGACTCCTCATGAGACTTTCTTAGATACTATTTCACCTTCTCAGGAGGTTTATGACCACCTTTGAGTTGTTCAGAAAGGAATGTTATTTGTCTTGAACAAATGAGGGGAACTGACAATGTTGAACTATTTCTGGGCCTTGTGCTCCCAGGAAGTTATAACGGCTAAGAAATCCACCACCATTTTGTGTCCCAGGAGCAGCTAACCACAAAGGACCATTCTACCCTTGCATATTCCAAGATCCATCTGCAACCTCCCTCATGAATCCTGTAAGTCTCATAGATGACTCTCTTGCTTATCTGCTTCTGTAAACCCTAGGCCCCCTTCCATTTCTTTCAGTTGTTCCTCATTAATAAACATTGTCCTTATTGCAATATCTTAAATAAAACCATATCCTTAATTGTCTGGTACATTTTGTCTTTCATACCTTTCATTGTTGAGTTCAATCAATTTATTTGCCTCTCTGAGCCTCAATTTCCTCACCTATAAAGGACTGTTACTTCTACCTCTGAGAAATGTGTGGATTAAATGAGAGGAGGCATGGGAAAGAACCAAGCTAAGCACTAAGTAAGTGCTCAATAAATATCAATCCTTCTCCTTAGAGGCAAACAATCCCAAAGTAATAGGTGACCAGAGTGGGAACTGGTTAAAAGATAGGGGATAAGTTAGTGTAACTTTGTCTCTACAAATGGGAAAACAATTCAGAGCAGGTGCCCTGACATTGAAGTGAACAGCACAGGGCAGGAGGACCATCTCATATGGGGCAGAAACTATAGCACTAATGTATGTTGGAAACGTGTCTTCTTCCCTGTAGGAGGTATGGGGGGTGCTGTTGCATATTAGTGCTGAGATCATTAGAAAAATAATTTACCTTTACAACCCAATGACAAGGAATATCTCAAATGGTAGCCCTCCTTCTACCTTGGAGTGGCTATATGTCTGGGTGCCTACATTGTGGGTTTGCTGACTATTTCCAGGGAGGTCCTGGTGGCTCAGTCTGGAAGGTGAAAGACCACATGTGTTGCTTGTATTCACATCTCAGGCCAGGAGAACATAGGTCTAAAAACAGGTAAAGAGCGAAACTTCTGACAGCGCTCTATGGGTTTTTCCATAATTCTTCTATTTCTTTGTGGAGCCCTTTCCAGTTCTGCTGGCAGGGAATGAGAGCTTCTAAACATACTTCAAGATTCCTGGAAAGGAGAAATGCTGAAGAAACTAAGGACATTACATGAAAGTTTACAAGTGAGAGAACAAAGTCACTACTTGACAATTCAATTGGAAACTCAAATTACAGCTGTTAACATTCACGAAATACCTGTTTTAGATACACAAATGCAAAGTAATCAGAAAAACATTTGCTCCTGAAAAGTGATCACCGTGGTGTTTTGCATTAAACTGTAATCAGCCTGAATGGAAAATGAGCAAATTCTAAGACCTGGAGATTTTAACCTCTGAAAAGAGAGACTGTATTTGGGGACCTTGACAAAATATGACTCACTTATTTGCTGCCTTATCCTACCACTCTGTGGTCCTCAGTAATGTTGATTTTTTTTTTCACATTTCCAATTCTTTCTTCCCCACCAGCACCTTTTAATTTAATTCTTACCCCATCAGGGTCAAATTACCCAGTAAGTACAGGCAGGCACAGTGCCTACATCCCACAGAACTGTTTTAATTTATTTTATTTTTTTAAATAATTTTTATTGTTATGTTAATCACCATACATTACATCATTAGTTTTTGATGTAGTGTTCCATGATTCATTGTTTGTGCATAACACCCAGTGCTCCACGCAGAGTGTGCCCTCTTTAATACCCATCACCAGGCTAACCCATCCCCCCACCCCTCTCCCCTCTGAAACCTTAGTTTGTTTTTCAGAGTCCATCGTCTCTCATGGTTCGTCTCCCCCTCCGACTTACTCCCCTTCATTCTTCCCCTCCTGCTATCTTCTTCTTCTTTTTTTTTTCTTAACATATGTTGCATTATTTGTTTCAGAAGTACAGATCCGTGATTCATCAGTCTTGTACAATTCACAGTGCTCTCCATAGCACATACCCTCCCCAGTGTCTATCACCCAGCCACCCCATCCCTCCCACCCCCCACCACTCCAGCAACCCTCAGTTTGTTTCCTGAGATTAAGAATTCCTCATATCAGCGAGGTCATATGATACATGTCTTTCTCTGATTGACTTATTTCACTCAGCATAACACCCTCCAGTTCCATCCACGTCGTTGCAAATGGCAAGATCTCATTCCTTTTGATGGCTGCATAATATTCCATTGTTGTTTTAATTTATTTTAAAATCAGAAAAAAAAGAGGGGTGTCTGGGTGGCTCAGTCGGTTAAGCGTCTGACTCCTGATTTCAGCTCAGGTCGTGATCTCAGGGTTGTGAGATCAAGTCCTGCTTTGGGCTCTGCACTCAGCCCAGAGTCTGCTTGGGATTCTCTCTTCCTCTCTGCTCCTCCCCACACTTGCAAGAACACACACACTCTCTCTCTCTAGAATAAATAAACAAAATCTTTTTTAAAAATCTTTTTTAAAAAAAAGAAAAGAAAGAACTCTTAGGTCAAAGAAAAAATTTTAATATACAGTATTAATATATTCATCTTTATGCCAATGCATAGAATATAATTTAAGATGATTTTTTATGGAGGAGGTGACCATGAAAACCAGTGTGCCTTGGGCCCGCAAGTCATAGTGCAGCTCTGAGCAGTTGGGTTAATTTGTAATTTAGAAGTGTTCTTAAACCCTTAGGGACACAGAAACTCAAGGGTTACACTTGTTTTGTCCTAAGCTAAAGCTAGCAAGGCCCACGGCCAACTTTGCAGGCAACCAGCCTCTGGGCTGGGGACACTTGTTACTTGCAGGGAGCATCTTGCGCCTGTGTGTTTCAGAAAGTACCCCCTCCGCCACCCCGGCTCCAAGCATGGGCTCCTGGCCATCAGCAGCCGCACTGTGAGGCTTTTGGAAGCTACCAACGTTCTGGTGGCAGGGACCATTAGAAACTCTGATTTGGGGGATGCCTGAATGTCTCAGTGGGTTAAGCAGCTGACTCGTGGTTTCAGCTCAGGCCATGATCTCAGGAGCCTGGGATCGAGCCCTGAGTTGGGCTCCCCACTCAGTGGGGATTCTGCTCGGGGATTCTGCTTGGGGATTCTGCTCGGGGATTATCTCTGTCTCTCTCCCTCTCCCCCTCCCACTGCTCTCTCTCTCTCTCAAATAAATAAATAAATAAATCTTTAAAAAAAAAGAAACTCTGATTTGGCTATTACCAAGGGACCAGAGTTATGACTAAACTTACCACTGTTCAAAGCAAAAGTCAAGTTACATAGTCCAATATAGAATTTTCTTCCTCATTTGCAAGAATTTAAATTTTAAAATGTTTGTAATACAAGCCCTAAAAGACAATCCTATAATTTACTAATGACCTTTAAGCTGATAATAAAATCATGTGAAAAGAAATAGCCAAACTAGCAAGTAGAGCCTATTTACTAATCCAGTATTTGAGTATCAGCCCCCTGGGCACATACCAGGCATCAGTTTCCTTCCTTCGGTGAGCAACACCAGTTAGCATGTGGAGAGTCCGCTTTCTCTTCCCTATCTTTTCTCGAGGAGCACATTAACCTGATATTGTAGTAGTGACTACCATTTTGGGGCTCCTGCTGGGTGTCATACCCCTTTCATAAATTATATGGGGAATAATACAAAAATGCTGCAAGGTAGATAGTAACATTTTTATTTTATTTTATTTGAAGATTTTATTTATTTATTTGAGAGAGAGACCGCGAGAGAGGGAACACAAGCAGGGGGAGTGGGAGAGGGAGAAGCAGGCTTCCCGCCGAGCAGAGAGCCCGAATTAGGGCTCGATCCCAGGACCCTGGGGCCATGACTTGAGCCGAAGGCAGATGCTTAATGACTGAGCCACCCAGGCGCCCCAACATTTTTATTTTAAAGACCAGAAATGGTGCATTCAGTTGGGGGAGCATGTGCCTCTTGGTCTCGGGGTTGTGAGTTCAAGCCCCACGTTAGGCAGAAAGATTACTTAAAAATAAGCTGTTTTTAAAATTAAAAAAATTTTTTTAAGATTTATTTATTTATTTTGGAGAGAGAGAGTGTAAGTGGGGGGAGGAGCAGAGGGAGAAAGAGAATCCTTAAGTAGACTCCCCACTGAGTGTGGAGACTGATGTGGGGCTCCATCTCATGACCTGGAGAGCATGACATGAACTGAAATCCAGAGTTGGCTGCTCAGCTGACTGAGCCACCCAGCTGCCCCACTTAAAACCTTAAAAAAATAGACCAGAGAAGAACTGGGTAACTTGTCAACAACACGGAGCTGGAAGTGTTGTAGTAATCTCTGACCCTGTTCCATCTGACGTGAGACCTTGGGTTCCAGATGCTCACTAGTGGCTGCCAACCACTGGGACAATCAGAATTGAATATGGAAATGAGCTTTGCAGGTAGAGAAAGTGTAGGGGTCCTGACTGGTGGCTCCAGAGCTGGTCTCTGAGAGGACCTCTCAACGCCCTCTGCAGGACAAACGGCTGCCTCGGACCCTCTTCGACTTTCCTCCCAGGTCAGTTGCATCCCAGCCTCCTGAGGCTGGGTCACACAGCTGGCTTACCACCAGGGCCCTTCCCAGGCCTCTCGTCTTACCTTCTGGCTTCAGCTCAAACCTCCAGCCCTTCTGAGACAGTGTTCCACAAGGACCCCAGCCCAGCCTGGACTTTGCCTTCGCCATCTCCCCCCTTGGCCTCCAGAATTGGGGAATCTTATGCTTTGTATTACACAGGAAGAAAGATCAAATTCACGTCCTTGCGGGTTTCAGTTCTCAGAAATCCAAACGAACAGAGAAGAAAAGTATAGACGGTGCCTGACCACCATTTTCCCCATTTCTGACACCCTGATCTGAAATCACCTTTCCACTCCTAAGGGGGCCTATGCCTAGTATGTACTTGCGGCCACCCAGCACACTGACAAACAATCCACTGCCCTCAAAGGTCTTAGCTTCCCCTCTCTCCCTGGGTTTCAGGGGACTGCGAGCTCTTCTTGAAAACTATGTTGCAGCCTGGCTGAGGAAGGTCATGCATTTGGAATGGTCCCCTTGGCACCAAACTTCTAGAACCTCTTCCAGCAGAGCCTTAGCACTCAGAAACCTGTCAGCATTTGACCGTGGATGTATGAAATCAATTAAGAATCAAGTGCAAATTCATGTCTTCTCTGATTCTTTTTATGTGTGCTCTTTACATCTTACCCATGAGACTGTAAATTCTTCATGGGCAGGGATGAGCCTTTCATTTATTTTGTGCCAGAGGCCTCCTCTCTTTCACTTGCCGGTGCTCAATATGTGTTTAGTAAGTATTTTATGCACTAAGAGGGAAGATGAACTTATTTTACATTTTCTGCAACACCAGCTCAGGGGTATACGTTCTCCTGGAGCTGAGGAACAGGCAAACAAAACACAATGTATATAGGAATACCTATTCCTAGCCAACCTAGTTCTGTCCCTGCACCTGCGAGTCTCTTTGCTCAGTGGAAATCATGGTCTCTTTATTGGAGCTGATGGCAGCTCTGAAAGAAAAGAAAAAATGTTTAACAGTTCTGGGTTCAAATTCCATCAAGAAAGAAAGAAAGAAAGAAAGAAAGAAGAAAGAGAAAGAGAGAGAGAAAGGGAGAAAGGGAGAAAGAGAGAAAGAGAGAAAGCAAGCGTTGGGTGCTAATAATGTGAGAAAAAAAAGCAGAGGACGTTTTAAGAAGTGCACCCCCCCACCCTGTTCCCGACCAGGCTGTCTGTCTTCGTGCACATTAAGCTTGCTTGCTCCTTCTGATCATGAACGAGGTTATTAAGATCGACTGATCTCGTTTGGGCCTGCGTGGAGATTCTGCTACCTTGCACTAATTTGTGTTCCATCCAGCCCCAGATAAGCTTAGGGCACAGGGCAAATTGGATTTTGGGAGACAATGGATCTTGGAAAGGGCAAAACCCAAGTAAATGATGTTTACTGCCCTAGAGAAAGGACGTTGCTTTAGTCCTTGTGTGCCGACTAGCTTACTTCCGTCTATTGAAGGATGGCTTATCTCAGTGGGAAGGGTGAGAAATGGGGGGCATGCCCTTCTCTTGTGAGGGTGGGGCAGCCTGCTGAGCAGTCTCTCAAGAAAACCTGTCTGCCTCAGATCCTCAGTTGGGCTTACCGGTTCTCCACATCCCCTCCTCAGCTCCTCGGTTATGTCTCCTTATTTCCATAGATCCTTGGTATTAACAGGGTTGGTAAGACCCTACCAGCCTCAGAACTGATGGGGCTTAAGTTAAATACCCACAGAGCTGACCAACTGGCATATCCCAAAGCTCCATGGAACTGATTTTTAAATCCTCAAGAATTGGAGCAATGGCTGTGGACCCACAGCAGTGGGGGCGAGATGGAGGGGGCAGGGAGGAGCAGTGGTAAATAATTTGGAGCATCTTGCTTAGAACTCAAATCCCTTTGCCAACACTCGTATCCGTTTCTTTCTTTTTAACACTTTGGCATTTATTTATTTCTTTGTTTATTAAAAAGAAATTTTTTTTAAAGTAGGCTCCATGCCCAGTATGGAGCCCAATGTGGGGCTTGAACCCACAACCCTGAGATCAAGACCTGAGCTGAGATCAAGAGTTGGATGCTTAACTGACTGAGTCACCCTGGAGCCCCTTTTGGCATTTATTTTTAAGCAAATAATACATGAGTGGCACAAAAGTAAAAATATTCAAAAAGGCTGATGGTAAAAGGTGGGATTGTCTCCCATCTTGCAGCCCCTGCCTACTTTCCTTCTCCCAAGGTGATGGCCATTACCCATTCCTCCTGGGTCCCGCCAGTCATTGTCTATGCGTATGCAAAAACGTGTGTATGCGGCTTGTTCTCTAAAATGAACGGGCTCTTTTACACTCTGATCTTCTTCATTTAACAGTATATGGTGTCCTGGAGATTAGTTCATGTCTATCCATACTGAGCAGTCTCATTACTTTCTTTAATAGCCATGTAGTATTGAGTTATAAAAATGCATCATAATTCTTTTAAAAGTTCTATATAAATAGTTAGATAGTTTCCAACAGGTTGCTTTTACAAACAATGCTCTCAGGAATAACTGTGTACATATCATCCACAGGTGTGCTGGTATATATGGGATAAGGTCGTAAAAGGAGAATTGCTGCATAAAAGGGTATATGCTTTACAATTTTGATAGATTTTGCCCAAGTCCTTTCAATAGAGATTTTCACCATTTATATTCCCTCTTGCTACTCTGCATGGTTGTACCTGCTACTCTGCATTGTTGCCAACATAAGGTTTTCAAACATTCTGACCTTCTGTCATCTAATTGGTAAAAAAAAGAAAACATTGTTTCAATTTTCATTTCATTTATGCTATCATCTAATTGGTAAAAAAAGGAAAACATTGTTTCAATTTTCATTTCATTTATGAATGAGGTCAAGCAATTCATTTTCTAAACTATTAATCTAAATTATTAGTATCTATAAGATTTTCTTCTTTATGCTTTTTAGATGTTTTATTGTTCTTTCTTTACCTTCTTTTTTAAATTTTTTATAAAATATTTTATTTATTTATTTGAGAGAGAGAGAGAGAGCATGAGGAGGGGAGAGGGGCAGAGGGAGAGGGAGAAGCAGGCTCCCCGCTGAGCAGAGAGCCTGATGCGGGGCTTGATCTTAAGACCCCGGGATCATGGGGCGCCTGGGTGGCTCAGTCGTTAAGCGTCTGCCTTCGGCTCGGGTCATGATCCCGGGGTCCTGGGATCAAGCCCCACATCTGGCTCCCTGCTCAGCGGGAAGCCTGCTTCTTCCTCTCCCACTCTCCCTGCTTGTGTTCCCTCCCTTGCTGTGTCTCTCTATATATATCAAAAAATAAATAAAATCTTAAAAAAAAAAAAAAAGACCCCGGGATCATGAACTGAGCAGAAGGCAGATGTTTAACCGACTGAACCACTCAGAGGCCCCCTTTCTTTACCTTCTTGATTCAGATACTTTATTTTTATTATTTTATATTTAATAACATCAATTTTAAGGTATATTTTCTTTATTGTTAAACTATTACATAAGCCTAATTTTTCTTCTTGTTTATTAGTATAAATGTACATTTGCTGAGCACTACTCAGAGATTCTGACAATGTTTTAATTACTGTTATTTTGTTGATGAAATGTGATTTTACTTTTCTTCTTTGAACTACGAATTGTATAAGAGAAAGGTTTTCTTGTTTTTTTCCAGTTCTGCTAATTGACTTCCAGTCTATTGCATTGTAATCAGAAAATATTGACTATCCTCCTCTACATTTTGGAATGTATGGAGACTTTCTTTGGGCCTAACAAATAGTTGACTTTTAAAAACATTTCATGGGATCTTGAAAAAAATGATAGTCTCAGTTTTCACCACAGTTGTACATATGTTAGAATTCTATATTATATAAGACTCACATAACTCTAAAATTTTACACACACACACGCACATACACACACAAAATTATTTTAGTCAGGGCTCTCCAGGGAGACAAAGAAAGAGAGACTTATTTTAAGGAATCAGCTCATGGGATTGTGAAGGTTTGGCAAATCCCAAATCTGTAGGGCAGAAGGAGGCTGGAGACACAGCCTGAGTCCAAGGGCTGCCTGCTGGCCAAATTCCTTTTTGGTCAGGGGAGGTCAGTTTTTGTTCCATTAAGTCCTTCAACTGATTGGATAAGACCCACCCACATTTGGAGGTTAATCAATCTTCTTTCCTCAAAGTCTATCGATTTAAACGTGAATCTCATCTGAAAAATACCTTCACAGAAATGGTTTGACCATAATAAGGTCTGACCAAATATCTGGGCACCATGGCCCAGCCAAGGTGACACAGAAAAGTAATCATCACAAATATAAATGTTATATATAAATATATATATTAGAGTTATATACATTTTGTTCTAGCGTTCACTCTTATATCTACACCTTCCTGTAAGACACCAGTCTTCTATGTTTGCAATAGTATCTTGATGAGCTTTAATGAACGAATACATTAGAGGACTTCCTCTTTCTCCTCTTCCCCTCCCTCTTGCACATCAATTTCCATCGACTATATAATTTTTCTTAGTGTTTAACTTCTGATTTTCCATATACTTATATATCTGTGGTTTGGTTTAGCAGCTTCTAACTACAAAAGTTAAAGTAATCAATTCTTACATCATCTCGCACCATTTGTCCTCACTTCGCCTCCTAAACTTTGCTAGTTGTTTCATGCCTGCCACTGTCAGGGCTTGGGACATTTCAGTCTGTTCTGTAATTCTGATGTCCGCATCTGGTTGGGACTCTAACTTAAAGTTAAGGATTCATTGCTCATGGCTGACTTTTAGGCCAGTTTTTCCATTTATTTCTTAATTTCTCCTACATTCCTCAAGAAGGACTCAAGGTTAGTATTCCCTGAGTTCTAGCATGCTCAGAAGAGCTTTTCCTGCCGGCTTTATATTTGAACTAATTTTATCAAAGTATAAAATTCCTGGGTCACATTATTCCTCAAAGACTTTGAAAGTATTTATTGCATACTTATTTTGTTTGTTTGCTTGTTTTTCCATTGCTTAGATAGTTTATCCCCTAGTCTGCTCTTCATTCAGCCCACTTTATTCTGTTTAGGTGATACAATCTTCTTGTCTAGCTGCCCAAGATATTCTTTATCTTTGAAGTCTTGTAATTTTATCAGATTGTCTCTGCTGTTGGTCCTGGGACAGTTTGTCTTTTCAATAGGTGGAGCCCAATTTTCTTTAATTATTGCGAAGTTTTATTAACTATCCCTTTAACTATACCTGTTTTCGTCCCTTTATGTGGATTATATTCTTCTGGGCCACAGATTATGTGGTTCTGTCGTTTTTGGTCTCTCTGTTCCTCTTTAGGTATTTTATGTACTTGATTTCATTTTTAAAAATTTCCATTCCATGGGGTGGGGGGATGGGTTAGCCTGGTGATGGTATTAAAGAGGGCACATTCTGCGTGGAGCACTGGGTGTTATACGCAAACAATGAATCATGGAACACTACATCAAAAACTAATGATGTAATGTATGGTGATTAACATAACATAATAATAAAAAAAAGAAATGAAAAAACTTTTCCATTCCATTTTGTTTGCTCTTTCTCTGTTCTGCTCTTCATGTCCTTGCTCTGTTTTCAACAGAGTTTTTTTTTTTTTTTTCACATTTGTGGCACTTTCAGTTTGGTTTTCCTTTTGTGATCGATTTTACTTTCTTTTTTTTTTTCCTTTGCCAGATCATATTTCATCCAGTGTTGTTTCTTGCCAGGTCTCCTCCAAACTTCTCCATCTCTGCTCTCAGGTCTTGTTTTTATGAAGGCAATCACTTTGCTATCACTATTTTTGGTCAGATTTTTCCTCTGCTCTAGGGCAACAGCTTTCTTGTGCAAGTGGTTTCAACTGCTTTTGCTTTTCCTATTGCCTTTATCTTTTTTTTTCTCTTTGTAGATCCTTACAGTCTTGTAATTTCTTCTTTAAGTTAATAGTCATCTTTGAGTTAAGGGGTCCTTCCGGGGTCAGCTCTTGGCAGCAGATTCGTAGCTGGGAGGGCCAGAGCTCCCTCCATGCTGCGGGTATCTTCCCTTTGACAGCACCATGTCAGTGTGACCGCTTTCCCCAGCCAAACTAGGTTGGCACAGCACAACACTCCCAATTTAGAGTCTCTCTCTTTCCTCCTGCCATCCTGGTAGACTGCTTCTTGCAAACATGGCATGTCTGTGTGATTCCTCATTTAGCTCCACCTTTCCAGCTTCTCAAGGCTTTGTACCAAAAAGAATCTGTGGAAAATCCTACTGCCACACTGTGGTTTGCCCCTCATGCTGTGCCCAAATTTTCAGAGCTCTTTCCTGCTGGCTTTGCCAAAAATCGAAAGCCCTGGGCAGCCTCTCTCAGGCCTTCATGCACCCCTGTGAGACCTTTTCTGTAATTTGGGTTACTGTCTCCTAATTTCATCCATGAGGCAGAAATTCTCTTTCTTGTTTGCTTTTTCAAGGTTTCTTATGAAGAGAGGGGAGCACCATCAAACCGGAAGCGTTCTTCATAGCAGACCTGTGTGTTTGGCCTCCAGAAGGGATGGGTCCTAGCCAGGTTCTGGGATGGTCCCAGTGATCTCTGCCTCTGGTACTCACACCTTGTGTGATTCCCAGTTTGAGCGGCCCGGACCTATGACTTGCTTCCACAAAAATAATATGGCAAAGATGATAGGTTGCTATTTCCAAGGTTATGTTACATAATACTGCAAACTGTCATGCCAGGAGACCCTTGCTGTGTTTGGTGAAGCAAGAGACCACGCGCGAGAGGCTCACATGGCAAGGAACCAAGCAAGGATGGCTTCTAGCCAAAAACCATCTAGGAACTGAGAGGAGCCGTGGGTCAATAGCTGGCAAGAAACTGAGGCCCTCAGTCCTATACCCCGGAAGGACCTGAATCCTGCCAGCCACCACATGAACTTGAACTTGAAAACGGTTCTTTCCTTCATCAAGCACGGAGATGAGACCACAGTCCTGGCAGACACCTTGATTGCAACCTTGCTAAGGACCCAGCCAATCTGTATCCAGATTTCTGACCCACAGAAAGTGTGAGACAATAAATGTTTTGCTCTAGCTGCTAAGTTTGCAGGGGTATTGTTGTCACACATCAACAGATAACTAATACAGCATGTCAAGTCTGTGTTGGAAACAGACCATGGCCAGCAGTTCTCTAGGTTCCAGAAGAACGCCACACATCTGCCCACATCAGGCTCAGTGTTGAAGAGCATTAATCTTACAGTGAAATGTATGTGTGTTCAGGGGTACCAGGCCCACCTAGGGTTATGTGGGTGTTAGGTCAATCAGGAGCTGTGTGGCCTGGGATGGAATTGCTTAATCTACCTGAGCTTCAATTTCCTCAGTTTTTAAGTATGAGTGTTAACCAGACTCCTATTCTATGGGTGAGCAGGAAGCTTAAAAGAGATTAATAAAATGGGGCACCTAGGTGGTTGAATGTTTGATTTTGACTCAGGTCCTGGGATTGAGCCCCACATCAGGCTCCCTGCTCGTCAGGAGTCTGCTTCTCCCTCTCCCTCTGCTCCTCCCCCTACTCATGCTCTCTCTCTCTCAAATAAGCAAAATTTAAAAAAAAAAAGAGAGAGAGAGATTAATAAAATAAAATGCTTTACATCATTCCTGGCACAAAGTAAGTGCTCAATGAATATCAGTCTTGCTGTCCCAGAAGCACCATGAATTATAGGCTCCTGGTAGCCGCACAACCTCCACTGGATTTCAGGGTTTGATTTTTTTTGCCCTCCTCAGGGAAGGCTTTTATAGCAGAAGGAGCACTGTATTGGGAGTCAGAATTTGTGGATTTCAATCCTCTCTGTGCTGCTGCTAAGCTGGGTGACACTGGGAAGCCATTTCATCTCTCTGAGCCTATTTCTTCATCTGAAATTAAGTGTTTGTCCCTGCTTATGTCGCAAGGGTCCAGGGAATGGGTATATGTCAGATGCTTGTGAGCAGTAATAGGGGACACATGAGCATTGATAAAAATGTATTATAAAACGGTAATTAAAATCTTGGACGGGGCCTTAACTTTGATGCGTTGCAGCATCCGCAGCCGAGCCAGGACAGGAGCTAGCCCTGAGCCCTCAGGAGGGGCGCAGGTGTGGTATAGTGGCTGAAAGCGTGAGCCCCAGAGCAGGACTGCCTGGATTAAAATCCTCCTCTGCCACGGACGGTTGAGGCCCAGGAAACTATTTACCTCTCTGTGCTTCCACCTCCTGAGCTATAAAATGAGCATAAAGAGTTACCCACTCGCTTCACAGGATTGCTCTGAGCATCAAATGTGCCAATGCATTTGAGCACTCTGAATCCTAAATCGTAGAAAAACTCCTCCATAGTACGTGCTTAGTGACAATCAGCTGCCATCGTCATTCTCAAAGACTCCTTTATCATTAGGGAGTGGAGGATGTCAGTCAGTCTTGTTACTGTTATATTTCCCTCATTTTTACGTTCTTGATGGGGGAAGAAAGTTCGGGTTTTGTTCCAATTCAGCCATCTGGCACATCCTGTTTGTCTCCTTGTGGGGATTCCATAGCCACTGATTAAGGGAGGACTGATTTGGACCAAATCAAGTGTAATAAAGGACATCAAAAACGACTTAAATTCAATTTCTGACTTAGTCTGCTCTCTTGAAGTAAAAGATGACTAATAAAAGATTTAAATTGGGAGGGGGAAGAAGTTACAAAGATAAATGTGCTCTGCAGCTAAAAAAAAAAAATAGAAGTGCATTGTCTTAGGACAAAATGGCATAAACTTCCCCAAATATTTTGATTACATGAACTCACTCCCTTTATTGGAAGTGACTGGGTAACGAGATATTTAACTTCATTGAAAACAGATTCCCTTTAAAAGATAATTTCCTCATTATCTTCAGAGGCTCTAGAATCTGCTGTTAGATTCAGAATTCAATTTTGAGTGACTTAAGGGAATAAAACCTTTATAACTTTTCTTTCTAAACTATGGAAGATCAAAGACTGAACACGCCCTTTAAACTAATTTATTATTATAACATCTCACACTGTATCACACATTTAGAAACTAATATTTTTCAATAAGCTTAACTTATTACATTAATTTTTAGAAGATTTTCCTAAAATCTTTCAGGAATTACCATTTTATCTTTTGGTTTTCATGTAATTACGGTCAGGTCGGTTTACCAGTAGAATAAAATCATAGACCATGAATGCTGCTGGGCGCCTACTGGGATAGCTCACTGAATCCCTCAGCAGCCTGTGAGTTAGGTGTGAATTTCCTTACTTTTTTTTTAAGATTTATTTATTTGAAAGAGAGAGACACAACGAGAGAGGGAACACAAGCAGGGGGAAAGGAAGAAGCAGGCTTTCCACCGAGCAGGGAGCCCGATGCGGGGCTTGATCCCAGAACCCTGGGATCACCACCTGAGCCGAAGGCAGATACTTAACTGAATGAGCCACCCAGGCGCCCGTAAATTTCCTTATTTATATGAGGCTCCGATAGATTATCCAGCATCGCGGTGCTAGAGGCATCTAAACTCAGCTCTATTCAAATCCTAAGCCTTCATTCTTTCTACTGTAAATGCCACCCATCTACCATTAAGCAACGTCTAGTGACACTCCACCCCACCCCACAACACAGATGAATAGCCCAAGTCTAGAGGAGGGGAAGGGGCTGGTCCCGGCTCCACTGTGAGCTGGCAGCTGGTATGGGGCTTTCTCAGCAGCAGACAGATCTGGGCTGTCCTTCCTTCCCCGCACAGTAGTGATGTGAGTGTAGATCATTTCTTTAATCTCCTTGAGCTTCAGTTTTCTTACCTGTAAAATGAGAACAAGCTTACATCATCAGGATGTTCTGAGGGTTAAACGAGCGTATTTTATGTCGAATACTTAGCACTGGTGCGGAGCATAGGGGATGTGATCAATTAAAGGTAGCTGTTTTCAGTGACGTGAGTAATAATAATGGGAAATGGAACTTAGCCCCGTGAGTTCTGATAAAGGACTTGTTCTAGTTTGTCATCACTTTAGTCCAATTATATCAACATACCAACTTTATGCCTGGTGCACTGTATCCTACCTACCTACCTATTTCTTTATGCCTTTCTTTAAACAGATCAGCCTTGCTTTAGGCTGCATTAACTTGCAAGTAGAATGTATCTATATCTATCTGCCATGGACTATGTACTCCTATATACAGCCCGCTGCTATTATTTCCTGGCTCTGGCCACTAATTTCCCCGGCCTCTGGAGAAATTTGGAGTTGTGCTTTTGCGCTCTGCAGCCTCCTGGGACCCCACCCTGCTGTTCGCTCTGATGAGTCAGCCCTGGCAGGTCCACGTTCATTACCGATTCCCTGGGCTCTCTGGGAATCAGGGGCCCTGTTAATTTGCCTGCATCCCAGCTGCCCCCTACAGCTTTCTGATCATATCACAGTAGCTCTTAATTGTCTGTGGCTGGCTACCTGTCTTTCTTTTTCTCTGTGAGTGAAGCTCAGCATGTGGATCGCTTTGTCCTAATTGTTTTTGTAACACACCTCCCATTTGTCAGTGGGTTTACCTCTGCACCGTTCTTTCCTTCTATGCCGGGGCAGACGTACCCAAAAAACCCTTATTGTTATCCTAATCTCTCCTGTGCATGGGCCCCCGCCCCTGCTGTATCCTTATCTTCCTCTCTAAGCTTTTCCTCATACAGCAGATTCTTACCTTGCTCACTTCGATTTTCCTAAGTACCAACGGTTGCTTAACCCCTTGAGAGTGGATGCTTTATGTACAAAGCCATGCAGGTTTCTCCCTATTTTTCTCATGCTCCTGCTTCCATTCACCTGACGTTAGTTTGAAAAGAACTCTCTTGTACATCCCCAAGTGTGTCTTTAAAGGAGACACTAGAACTATATCGTCCACATCTATTCTAGGTCAGGTACATCTACTCTATCATCCCCATCTATTCTGTATCCTCACCAGGTTGCAATGTTGCTCCTAAACCCTCCAGAATTTCAAACTATTGTGGTGACGAGGATCTCACTGTTCTGCAGTGCCCCCGCCATCTCTGCCAGAAAGCTCTACTTGCTGTTCAATGCGCGTTTCCCTTTCAAGGCTTACCCGGCCGTGAAATCTTCCCTAATGCTGTCTGAGAGTCATAAGGGTACTTCGTATTTGACCTTTGGATTTTGGCATTGGACGGATTGTCATTCATGATGCTGTGTACTCTTTTCTATTGTGTTCTTTTCATGCCTTAATTGTTTCGTATGTGCAGCTTTGCACTCCCGAACATGCTTTAAGTGACTTACAGGTAGAGCCTCCAATGCTCAGACATCCTTCACACTTCCGTCTTCATCTATTAGATTCTTTCGTGGGCATCAGAAAGGCCCCCAAGAGCCTGCCTTCAAAAGATTCCTGAGTCTTTTCCCAGCCCAAGTGAATGAGAAACTCCAGGAGTGGGGACATAACATCTGTGGTTTGAATGAACTCAGGGGTTTATGAAGTCACCCTAAGTTTGCTAACAACTACATTTGGAAACGCCTCTGAAACAGCTTTAAGATTTCTCTCCTTGAATTTAAGAAACAAGGCAGAGGATCATAAAGGAAGGGAGGAAAAAAATGAAACAAGATAAAACCAGAGAGGGAGACAAACCGTAAGAGACTCTTAATCTCAGGAAACAAACTGAGGGTTGCTGGAGTGGTGGGGGTTGGGAGGGATGGGGTGGCTGGTGATGGACATTGGGGAGGGTATGTGCTATGGTGAGCGCTGTGAATTGTGTAAGACTGATGAATCACAGACCTGTACCTCTGAAACAAATAATACATTATATGTTAATTTAAAAAAAGAGAAGATAGTAGGAAGGGAAAAATGAAGGTGGGGAAATCGGAGGGGGAGACGAACCATGAGAGACGATGGACGCTGAGAAACAAACTGAGGGTTCTAGAAGGGAGGGGGGTGGGGGGATTGGTTAGCCTGGTGATAGGTGTTAAGGAGGGCACGTACTGCATGGAGCACTGGGTGTTATACGCAAACAATGAATCATGGAACACTACATGAAAAACTAATGATGTGATATATGGTGACTAACATAATAAAATAAAATAAAATAAAAGATTTCTCTTCTTTTCCATTCTCATTGTCATCTCACTAAGCAAGGGCCATATCACCCAAAGCACACGTGTACATACACACACACACACACACACACACACACACACACACCTATTTTTTTTTTTAATTTAATATATGAGGGCGCCTGGGTGGCTCAGTCGTTAAGCGTTTGCCTTCGGCTCAGGTCATGATCCCGGGGTCCTGGGATTGAGCCCCGCATCGGGCTCCCTCCTCGGCAAGAAGCCTGCTCTCCCTCTCCCACTCCCCCTGCTTGTGTTCCTGCTCTCACTATCTCTCTCTCTGTCAAATAAATAAATAAAATCTTTTAAAAAAATAAATAAAATTTAATATATGAACACCAGATATTAATGAATACTTAGTACGTGCCAGGCATTGTGGTAGATGTCAAGAGGAGCAGACTGTGACCTCTGTCCTTGAGGACTTGACAATACAGTGAGGAAGGCACACATAGGCGCCCCGAATTTAGTGGGAGTACAAGGCTATGAACAAAAATGAGGCTGAAAAGCTAGTCTGCCTTGAGTTTGTGCCTGGAACACAGGTGTTAGAGTGGTAGTGTTGTCCCAGGAATGGCAGGCGTGGAGTTAATTTGTCTTCAGTTTCAGAGAGAGGGAGATGCATCCAAGCAAGCAAGCGAATAAACAAAGCAAGGACATCAATGCTCGGTTCTTTTCCATGGAACCAGCATTTCCTCCATGACCCAGGCCCACGAACGTCCCCCCTCCATCCGAGAGCGCAACAAACAGGCTTCGCTCAGGAGACGGGTGTAGCTACAAATGTCAAAACTGGCTGAGGCCTGTCAGTGGGTGCGTGGCCAAAAAAGAACCGTCCTCGTATGTACTCAGGCCCCGGGCTTGGGATAGACTGTCAAAACATATGCCTCAGGCACAAATTCCTGAGGCAGGGACAGTACTGATTCACGACAGCCCGTTGATACATGGAGGTTGGCGATTTATGCTGACCTCTTCAGCAGTCTCGTTTCTCGAAACAGAGCCTGTCATTTCAGAACATCTAACACTTGAAAACAGCTTTTACTGTGGCGGTGCCATGGCAACCAAAAAAAGGCTTTCCCCCATTTGTACCAAACGAGAGCTAGAGGTGTTTGCCGAGCTCGCAGAAACAGCCTATAGTTCAGGGTGGAGGACGTTCAGATAAATTGGCAGGAGTCACTTCTGCCCCTGCAAATTGACGGAGTTGATTTCTAGCCTCCATCTCTTGTGCTGGGAGCCTTGAAACGTGGCAGGAGCATGAATTCGGGGCAACTGGCTTTTCTTCCCTCATGTGTCTCCATGTGTCCGTCACGTGGACATTCTTTTCTGGTGATGTGGGGAATATTTATGCTAATGCCTTGGCTGCGGGTAATATTTTGATCGGGCGAGTTCTCCTTAATCTCCGGGGCACTTTTCTAAGTCCTACTCATCACCTCAGCAGGCAGCAGACTCCTTCGTAGTATGGGAGGTTTAGATGAGACCAGCATTTTCCAAACCTGGTTGTACATTAGAAAAGCCTGGGGGGCATGTTAAAAATACAGATTCCAGAGACCCACCCAGACCTACTGATTCCAAATCCCCTGATGGAGGGACCCAGCAAACTGGCTTTTTCAGCTGCTGCCTGATGATTTCAGTGTAGGCAGGTCTGTCCCTGGCACCGAGAACCACCAGCTCAGACTCTCCCCCAAGGCCTTCTAGCTTTGCTATGTGTGGATTCAGGATCTTCTTACCCCCTCCCTGCTCCTAACTGCAACCCCACCACCACAACTGTGCACAAAGAACCTGTCATCCGCTTTCTTCAGTGCCTCCTTGGGCCGCTAAGAGGTCTGAGAGTTTTGTGGACGTTCAGCAAATGAGGCTTTTGCTCCTGCATATGCAGGTGGCTCATCAGCACTGCTGTCAGGTTGCTGAGTAATGGTGGTTCCTTCCAGAATAATAAGCTGTCTTTGTATAGCACCTGAAGCTCATTTTCAGGCACCTGTGTACACTTTCACATGGGACTGGAACCGTGAGCCATTTCTGTCCGTCCAGCTGCGTGAGTTGGAATCTGCAGGGGCTTGGGTGGGGGAGTGCATGAGAATGAGGTTGACCTGGGGAAATCGGTGGCAACAAAACCAGACAAGGGCTGAGAAGCATCTTTCTGTCTATAAATCCTCCAGTCTGGTGTTTCCTGCTGAGTCAAGCAATCTCCTAGTCATGCAGGAGACTAAGATTTATGCCAGGTGAGAAAGAAGAGTCAGCTGATTTCCTATCTGTGGACGGATGAGCAGTGTAGGGAGGCAGGAGAGCAGAGTGGCTCAGGGGCGCCTGGGGGGCTCAGTTGGTTAAGCATCTGCCTTCAGTTCAGGTCATGATCCTGGGGTCCTGGGATCGAGTCCTGCATCGGGCTCCCTGCTCAGTGGGGAGTCTGCTTCTCCCTCTGCCTCTCCCCCTGGCTTGTGCTCTCTCTCTCTTGCTTGCTCTCTCTCTCATATAAATAAATAAAATCTTAAAAAAAAAAAAAAAGGAGAAGAGAATGGCTTAGACCAAGGCCCCTGAGGCAGACAGGCCTGCCCTCAAATCTTGCATCCCTCACGTACCAGACTGATTGGTTAGAGAATTCTCGAGGGACCGGTTTTCCCATCATAAAATATGGGTGATAACAGTCTTATGGCATAGGGTTATTTTAGAGGTTAAATTTAAAAATCTGTTAAAGCACTCTAGCATCTATAGGGCCTGACATATAGTAGGTGTTCAGAGAATGCAATCACAGAGCTAATGTGAGTCCTATCTAAATATAAACTACAATGTAATTAGTTTTAATATGTGTCGCACTCCCCTTACCGAGCTCCTCTGAGCGACCACATCGCTCGTGTCTGTCAGTTACGGGCCTTCCATCTCGTGGATAGAACTGGTTAGACCCATCCTGCCCACCTCTCTTTTTCCTTCCTCATGCAGCCCACACCCTTCACTCAGCTTACAACATTATTGATTCGGCTCTACCTGTCTGTGGGAACCTGCGCATCTCCTGAATATGCTCCTGGCACCTTGATTGTCTTGAGGTATTAGCCAAGGCTCTGTCGGAAATCATCTCTTAGGGAGCCCCTGCTTGTTCACCTTCTGCCAAAGCGAGCTTTCTTTTAATTGATTTCAACTAGGTTTCACTTTCTAAGTGCGGCCTCTAGCTCGCATTGTTAGCTTATAGGATTGCCATGACAACGAAATGAAATGATGTTCAAACGTACTTAGCACAGTTTCCTGCGTGCAGCGGCACTCAAAACATGTTACCGATTTTCATTATTGGACCCAGGGAGCCGGGGGCAAGGTCTTGGTCTCTGGTTGTCCCTAAAGGGCTACCATTCTTTGCAAACCGGCCTCAGCTGTCAGCTCTTCTCTTTGATGGAAGCACTTTGTCTTCTTTGAACTTGCCGACTTGCAAAATTTTATGGCCTTTACTTGTCCACATACACTCTTTCCAAAAACTTCATTTTTTTCATTTTTAATTATATGCTTAAAGATTATACATATTTTTATGCAATTCAAAGAATACGAAAATATATATAAAGCTAAAAACTGATCTCTCCCATTTGACAGTTTAATATGTAAACTTCTGAACTTTTCTCTATGATATATTTAGGTAATGTATGGGGTGTTCCGTTTCTTTTCTTTTTTCTTTCTTTTCGAAGATGGGCTCACACTAGATGTAGTATCCATGACTTCTTTTTTCTACTGGCTTGTTTTTGCTTTTTCTTGCTCAACAAATACCGTGAATGTTCTTCCATGTTGTGAAATACTCATTTTTAGACAGGGCTGCATGGAATTTTAGAGTATTGTTTCCAGATTTTTCTCTTGCAACAGATTCTGTCTGGTTTCAATATTGATATGCTTTTTACTAGAGCGCTCCACCTTAAACATTAATTTTGAGCTTGTTCTGGGATTCTAGGACCTGAGGAGCTCATTGCGGGTGCTGAGAGACAATGAAGGCATCACAGTGCTATGATGGGGAAATAAAAGGTTTGTGTGCACGCAGCCGTCAAACCCAGTTTAAAACAATAAAACCGAAATCGTAGTGTCTGTGCACACTGATTAAGGGTAGATAAGAATTAACCTATTTTAGAGATGGGAAAGATGAGGTAAGGGACAGTTTGTAATCACTTTACCCCTGTATGGTTCTGATTAAACCCAAAGGCTCTGCCGGACTGTTTTACCGTTGAGAAACATTGTTCTTTCTCTTCTAGAATAGTGATCTCAGGAAATATACCAACGACAGGGGAAGCCAGTCAACATCAAGTTGAGAAGAAAAATCCCCAGGAGACAAAGACTCCCTGGCCAAAAAAAAAAAAAAAAAAAAAAAATGACCTTTTCATCAGTGAGATGTGTAAAGTTACTGTTCTCTGGGACTGTTAGTTGACCCTGAACAGGGAGACATTCACAGGGAGGGAAAGACACCGGTGGACAAGTTCCTGGCCTGTTAGGAACTCCACCCACCCACATGCATTTATCAGTGTTTCATTGAACACCTGTTCCTGGTCAGGTGAGGGGTCCACACTTGGGATCTAGTGGCAGACAAGGCAGACACCGATGCGACCCTGAAGTAGCTCCTGGATCATCGGGACAGAGGCTGCAAGCCCTGCATTACAAGGTGGAGAGCTACGGGCAGTCACGGGGTTTGTACAAAGTGCTTCTGAAAAATTAATCTGAAGAGAGGCCCCTGAGAGGCAGGCTGACTTCTATTTAGGGAGCACATGCTACTCTCCTGAGAAGTGAGGTGTAGGGCATGTAACCTAACAGGAGTGTCTGGCTGGCATCATGCAACCTGGCACAGAATAAAGTGGGACAAATCCTGGCCATACGGGGCAGCCTCATATTGACAAAGTGAATGCCTAGCAGACGTAGTCCATCTGCGATCTGCAAGCATCTCTGCTTAGCCTAAAAGGAGGCACTGAAATGCAGGAGATACCCCCACATGATTACTCTTGTGTTCCCCAAGCCTGAGGACGGGTGGTGGATAGGATGGCAGGTGTGTATGTATATGTATATGTAATCTATACCTAGATCCATAACCTCTATATCTAAATCTATATGAAACCAAAGCCAACTTCTTTGGTCTATGCATAGAGAGTAGTCCCAACTCCACTAACTTGCTCGCTGAACTTAGTCAAGTCACAAATCTCTCCAGGCCTGAGTTCACTTTCCTGCATAATGGGTATATAAAATGTTTCTTCTGAACAGAGTTCTTGGGGGTTGGGGGGGGCGGGAAAATAAAGCCTAATAGTGAAGCTAAAGTGGGATCTTTCTTATTGCTCCCTATGCCCAGGGTGCCTATAGCAGTGTCGGGCACAGAGCAGGCATCAAAGGTGCATGATCTATATGGCTCCGGGGGCCCCAGCAGCCCCACAAACACAATCCACACTAGCTATGCCCATTCTGAAATATCCATGTTGGTGCTATCTCCTTGGCAGGGCATCATTCTGGATTTTGTAGAAATGGATGCCTAAATCCCTGGCATGAGGTGTAGAGTGTAGAGAACATGACCATATTTTCCATTACCAAGAATTACTTGGCCCCTCTTTGCCTCCACATTCCTTCCTTCTCTTTCCTCCTTCTCCCTACATCTTCAGTCCTTCCTGAAGTCTATTATTCATTTTCAGAAATACCCAGTAGACAGCCAAATCATACAGAACATCTGCTTTCATAAAGAAGTAGCACACTCAAATGTCTCCAGACATCACTTAATGGTTTTAGGATTCCCTGCGGTGTTACCCTTTCTGTTTCTATTCCAGCATCCCAACTGGTGGCCAGGTTCCAATTGAGTCTTCTGGTTTTTATTCTCTAGCTTCTTTGACCTATCTACTTTCCCAGAGCTGAGAGGAAAACAAGGGGCCTTCAGGCATGGCCCCAGCCCTCAAGGAGCTCAGGATCTCTAACAGCGTCTTCAGAGCAAGGTGGCAGAGTGGGTACCATCTGCATAAGCCACCATATTGGGGTGGGGAGGGGGCTTCACAAGCAAGTAGAGATGCTTCTGGAGGGGTGGGTGGAGTTACTTACTCCTCGGCAGAGTTGGGTTGGGGTATTAGAGGGCACAGAGCTGGGCCTCTGTGCTGGGAGCGGGTAGAGCGGTCTGGCTCTGTGCAGGGTGGGTGGGGCTAAGGCTTGTCTCCGGGGTTGACGAACCCCATCTTGGCTTGGGGGCATGACCCATCCCCAGCTCCTAGTGGATACCTTGTCTTCACCACAGGGAGGCTAAGTGCTGGCCAAATCTTCCCAAAAGCAATATTCTGGGAACCCACCTGGCCTGGAAATGTAGTTTTAGACAAGAAAATGGTCTCCAGCACAGCCGTGGCTCTTCTTTCCCCAGCCTGCAGGGTAGAGGTGTGGGAAGTTCCCAGGGAGTGCAAGCTGCCTGCAGGGCAATTTCAGGAGAGCGGAAGTAGTCCGGGTGGTCACCCAGATCCTCTCCTTGTAAAGAGCACTGAGAATCGGAGCCCGGTTTTTCCTTACTTGGGGTGAAGCTGCGGGAGTGCATCTTGTACGGCGAGCACAGGAGGGCAACCATGAGGAGTCTCTGAATTCTTCCTCCTCATTGAGACCCTTACAGCTCTGGAGTGAGAGGAGCTTCCCTGCAGAGAGGACAAACTGCAGGATATACCCAAGCTAACTACTCAACAAAGTCGAGGGTCCAGTCAGAGAAGCAGAACCACTCTGCTGATTAGGGAATGAGGAACTTACTAGAGGATTAGCTCTTGCACACATGTGGAAAAGCAAGGGGAAGTAAAGTTCTGAAAAGGAGATTTGGAAGTCCAGAGAAAAGCCCTCCTGGGGTGCTGGTGGGAATGGACAAGTCAGAGCTCACAGAGAAATCTCGACGCTCGGCACATCCAACTCACGCAGTGGACCATGAGAGGCGGCTGGTGTCTCTGGAAGGCTGTCTTCTTGTATCCGTGAACTCATGGCCTCATGGTGCGCCTGGGCTGCCATTGGTCGGCAGGATGGAAGTTGGGAGGAAGAGCTGGGCACACTGGGCTCCATCCACACCTCTACGTCCATCTCACGATAACCTTTGGAGCAAAATGGCTGCTGATACACTTCTGCCTTGCAAATGTTGTGTCAATTCTCTTTTGACCAACTCTAACCTGGAACCCCACAGAGATGAGGTCTGGGGAAGACAATTCCAGTTTAGCCAAGGTGACACGGAATAAGCCACCACAGCCTATCGATGTTCTAGGCAGTGGGTGTGAAGGCAGAGTTCCAGGAGTTCCCGGGATGTTAAAAAGTGTGGAGTGGGGTGCCTGGCTGGCTCAGTTGGTAGAGCATGCAACTCTTGATCTTAGGGTCGTGAGTTCCAGCCCCATGTTGGGCACGGAGCTTACTTTTTAAAAAATTAGTATGAAATAAAAACATTTTAAAAAATTTTGTATGAGGTCCCAGAATCTAGCAACATGACGGCACCTTTTGGGAATCTACAAATGGTTCAGCACTATCGGGTCATAGAGCGCAAAATGGTGAGGGTGATGAAGGGATGGGAGATGGAGTGGTGCCTGGGGCCATGTTATTCTGTGATGTATATCACAGTAGGACATTTAGGCTTTATCTTATGAGAAAGTACTACTTTGAAGAGTTGTAAGCAGCGGGCAGGAAATGAGCACATTTGCATTTTAGGAAGATCACCTCTGGTTGTATGTGATACCGGTTCAGAGGGGCAAACTTGCTGGCAGGGGCCACGGGAGGCTGCTGTAGTGACTCAGAGCCAGGAGAGACAGGAACTTATGTCTAAGGGATCCAGAGAAGCAGATCAATGGAAGAGGTATTGAGGAGAGAGAGAAATGTTGAGCCCTGGAGCTTGATTGGACATGGGAGTGGTGAGAAAGAGAGGGAGAGAGAGAGAGAGAAAAGTCCAAGGTGACTCTAAGATGTTTTACTGGGACAACTGAGTCGATGATAGTGCTGTTCATTGAGATAAGGGACCTGGGAGGGTGTTGGATAGGAAGAAAATGAGTTCCATTTGGGGCATGTTGCCTTAGAGATGCCTGCTGGACGTATGGGTCTGGAACTTGGCGAGGAGCCTGACCTGAAGATCGAGATGGTGGGGCATCAGCACATTCTAGAGTTCTTAAGTTTGTGTGCTCATGGACCCCTTAGAGAATAGGAGGAAAACTATTTTCATCAGAAAAATGTACATATATACAAATATCTACATTTACTTTCAGGGGATACACAGAGCACTTGGAGTCCAGCTGTAGATCCCTTAGGGACCAAAGTGTGTGCATGGAGTCTGGATGGAGCAAGGCAAGGAAATGGGAACAAAGCCTTGGGGAGAGTAAGAAGGAGGAGCTCTAGGAGGAGGAGTGAAAGCATTCATTGAGTAGTGTGGACAGGTAAAAGTCAAGGTAAAACAATTCAAGGAGAACATGATAATATCATAAAACTACAGAAAAGGCAAGTGAAAAAAAATACTCATCCAGTTTAGCAAAAGGGAGAAATTTAAATGTGGAGAAGCAGGGGCCACTAGACCGCATATAGGCAGATAAGAAACGAGGGGACAGCTGACAGGCGATCCCAGCCCAGGTGGAGGACTGAACGTTAGACAACGTGGCAGCAAAGAGGGAGGTGTACATGCAGAAAATCTACCGGGTGGAGAAGAGGGGAGCAGGAACTGGGCGGAATTCAAGGTGCTGGCCTCTGGCTCTTCTCTGCCTCAAGAAGGGGATGAGGCCAGGTGATGGGCGGGAGAGCTGGCTAGAATTCTGACTTCAGGCTTCCTGGAAGGCGAGACCAAACTGGACTAGGGTACCTTATGTGGTCCTTTCTGTCCAAAAGAAATGGTTATTTCAACATTTTATTTATTTCAAATGTATCTTCAACACAGAGGGCACTTTGGCCCAATGTGGCTCTTTGAAGCAGCTCAGCCTGGTCTGCATCTCCTGAGATGCAAAAGGGAGGGGCCCAGCTAAGCCCCTCTGGTAGCAGGCGGCAGGGCCCCGAACTTGCCTCCTGCCCGTGTTTCCTTTGCCATACCTCTCTCCCACCTCCAGGGCACCAGCCCTACTCTTCACCTGTCTTTCCTCTCACTTCAGATTTGATGCTGAACTTTGAGCTTCTCAGGAATGACAATGACTTTATATATCAGCAGCCCACTCCCCGTGCCTTCCCCAACCACATGATCTTGGGGAACACCAACAAAAAAAAAATTTAAGGGACGCCTGGGTGGCACAGTTGGTTAAAGCCCTGACTCTTGGTTTCGGCTCAGGTCTGATCTCAGGGTGGTGGGATGGAGCCCCACCTCGGGCTCCACACTCAGCACGGAGTCTGCTTAAGTGTCTCTCCCTCTCCTTCTGTCCCTACAACCCCACCCCCTGCTTCCTCTAAAATAAATAAATCAACCTTTTTAATAAAGAAAATTCTTTAAAAAAAAGAATTTTAAGTGCTGTGTTGGTTTTATTGAAGTGTAATTGACATACAATATCCTATTAGTGTTAGGCGTATATCACAGCGTTCAATGTTTTTATTCGTTAAGAATTGATCCCCATGGGGAGTCTAGTTACCATCTGTCGCCATGCGAAGTTGTTACAGTTATTACAATTATTGACTGTATTCCTTAGGCTGTGCATTATATCCCCATAACTTACTTATTTTATAACTGGAAGTCTGCACCTCTTAATCTCTTTCACCTGCTTTGCCCGCCCTGAGCCCCTCCCCACTCTGGTAACAAACAGCTTGTTTCCTGAATCTATTAGTCCGTTTCTGTTTTGTTTTGTTTGTTTGTTTTTTTCATTAGAGATATGAAGACATAGAGTGACATCTTAGTGATACGGACAAGGGCAGGTTGGGGATGTCTACACTCTCCTGAGCCGGGGAGCACGGGGATAAACTGAAGGACACTTGCCAAAAGCCAGTAAGTAAGGTGAGGTCTTCATTTCACTGATGTTATCATGATTATAACTCCTCTTGTTAACTTTTACTGATAAGTAGGAGGAGATTCCCCATAATATTTAACTATGCAGTTCTGTTTTAATGTTTCTTATTTTGAAACACAAATTTCACAAGAACAAAGAACATTTCCTACCTGAATTGTTTGAAAGGAAATTGTTAATTTCTTGCCCCATCACATCCAATTACTCTAGTATTTCCCACGAATGAGCATACTCTATAAAACCTTAATTCAATCATCAAAATAAGGAAAATTAATGTTACTATATTACCATCTAGCCCTCAGATTCCCAGTTGCTCAGTAATGTCATGTACAGAGAAAGGATCCAGTTCAGAATTACACACTGTATTTGACCGTGATGTTTTTTAGCCTCTGTCTAGAACAGTTCTTTAGCCTTTTCTTGACATTCAGCTCCTTAAATTTTTGAAGGAATAAGCCAATTATAGCATGGTCTTCAATTTAGGTTTGATGATTCTTCACACCTAGATTCAGGTTATGCGTCTTTGGCAGGAATATCACTGAAGTGATGCTGTGTTCTTTATACTGCATCTTCCCATCCAGTGGCACAAGATTTTTATTTATTCCATTTTTAGTGAGTTACTTTCATCATTGATTAAGGTAGTGTCTGCCAGACTTCTCCACTGAGAAGTTATGCTTTCCCCCTTTTTAACTTATCAAGCATTTTGTAGGGAGAAACTATGAAACCATGTAAATATCTCATTTCTCATCATCTTTCAAAGTATCTATTTATTTATATCTGTATGTGCTCATGGAAGTCTATGATATTCAATCAGTTATAATCCACAATTACCCATCTTTATTTTGATGTTCAAATTGTCCTCAATTTGACTGGTGCAAATCCCTTCAAGCTGGCTTCATATCCTTTTGTCATGTCTTCATTGTTCTGGTTTCTTTTGGTTGAGAACAGTTGTTAGAAGTCAAGTTCCAGGAAGACACCTGGAGTGCTCAGTTGGTTATACAACTGGCTCTTGATTTCAGCTCAGGTCTCGATCTCAGGGTCTTGAGTTCAAGCCCCATGCTGGGCTCCACACTGGGTATGGAGCCTACTTAAAAAAGAAGAAGTCATCAAGTTCTGGGTACCAGGTGTATTCATTACAATTGGAGTATCACTGATCCCAAGGCTTTTCTGAGGACAGATTGAGGTGGTATATGCATGTTAATATATACATTTATATACACATTTACTTTCATATTTATTTCTATAAATATTTCCATTAATTAAAATGCCCTGATAACTCTAATTCCCATCAAACACTATTGAGCTGATTCTAGTTTTCTTCCTTCCAGTACCTGTAACTCCCTCCTTCAACAGTGAAAACTTGGCTCCCATGACCTTTAATATACCTACTTATTTCATCAACTCCCCTTCTTATATCAGTATTCCAACTCTGCTGCCCCCTTTCCCGTAATGACGTCCTCTTCACCCCATTTGAGTTCTGAAACCCTGTTCCAGACTACCTCTTCTTTGGACATCCTCCTCACCGTTTTAGGGCTATGACATCCCATGCCAGGCCACCTCCCTACATGGATATTGACCTCATCTTGCCTTTGCTGAGGCTGCTCCCAAGCATAGAGATGACTTCCTTACTCGTTTTGGGTTCTGACACTTTATGTTAGATGCCCATCTTCTGGGATGACCTCTTCCCTGCCCGGGCTCTGATTCCTCATGTTGGCCCCTCCCCCCACCACATGGACATGCTGACTTCCTCACCCACTTGGACTCTGGACTTCAACACTAGACTGTTTTCTTGCCCTTCATGTGGATGGCTTCCCATCTTACTTCGGCTCTGAACCCCTAAGCCAAATATCTGGATACTGTTTTTAATGGTTTAAAACTTTGGCACCAGGCCACCTCCTGACAACCTACATACACCCAGCCTCCTCCAGGCACGGGTGCCCTTGTCACCATACTCAGGCCCTGCCACTCCATGCAAGGCTGCCCTTCAGCATTGATGTTCTCCTCTTTCTTCTTGGGCTCTGATCCCTCATGGCAGGCTATCCCCATGAATGAAGGCCCTTTTCACCCTACTTGGGCTTCCACACCCCATGCTGATGCATTCCCCTGCTTGACACCCTGTTTGAGATTGACACCCCACTCTGGATCTCTAAAGTCTACCCTTATGCCCCGTTAGCATGAATGCCTACCTTGCTCTGCTCCACTTAGTGGCATCCAGAGCATTAGTTCTGAATTTTGGGGGAAAAGGAAAGGAAAAACAAAAAGGAAGAGTTAGAGGAACAGCAGCTACTAAGTTTTATCTGCAAAGTTTTTGTTTAACCATTAGGGATATAACTTTTAGCAATGAAGTTTGTTACAAAATCTTATAAAACATGTTTGTTACAAGAAATAGTGTTTATTCACTTAATCATTTAATCAGTTATAGAATAGGGTGGGTTGAAGACTGAACTTCCTCCTTATAACTGTATATAAACTCACCAGCTCTGTTTTAATTAATAACCCATCACTATAGATACATGGTGTAAGGTCTCTTGAGAACCAGCAACCCCTGCCTCCATGTTCCTTGTGGTCCGGCTGGTACGTCCAGCCAATTCAGATCTAAAGACCATCTAAAGCCTCATTCTGCATAGTCCAATCAGAGTTGATGATTCTTCTACCATTAAAAATTAAAATAAAAATCTCACTTAGGCTTATACTTTTACAACTGTCCTCATTCTGCTCTAGAGTTTGGGGAATGTGCCTTAGGGACGTGGGGAGGATATCTCATCTTCAAGCAAATTTCTGGTCTTTTTAAAATCTGTTTTTCAGGGCGCCTGGGTGGCTCAGTTGGTTAAGCGACTGCCTTCGGCTCAGGTCATGATCCTGGAGTCCCGGGATCGAGTCCCACATCGGGCTCCCTGCTCGGCAGGGAGTCTGCTTCTCCCTCTGACCCTCTTCCCTCTCGTGCTCTCTATCTCTCATTCTCTCTCTCTCAAATAAATAAAATCTTAAAAAAAAAATAAAAAAATAAAATCTGTTTTTCACATTGGGATTCTAGGGGAGATTCCCTTTGAGGAGAGCATTCTGTGCTGTATACCCCTCCTGGCATCCTTCACACACACATGTAAAGAAAGTCACTGTTCCCAGTTTAAATGTATAGCTGTCATGTGGGGTTATTTTTTAAGCTTTAGCAGACATGTTTCAAGCTTTAACTTGAATGCATTTCAGATATTTTTCTGCAGAGCAGAATTTCTCTTAAGTAAATGGTTGTGTGTATATGTTAGCTATTGCCACAAACATGGTGTGTAACTAATTGCCCTCGAATTTAATGTCAAATCTGGTTGATCTAATTCACAGTGGGATCCACCAGAGCCAACTTCGTCTGTCATGTGTCATCTTCCTGGGACCAGCAGGCTGGTCTGCGACCAGTCTGAGCAGGTTCTTCTCCTATCTCAAGACAGGAAGCCTTAGCTTGCAAGTGCTTTTCAAGTTTCTGCCACACTATGTCTGCTTGAAAGGACACTGACAGGGGCCGTGGATGCACAGAGGGGTAGAGAATGGGGCCACTTATTCAATCTACCACAGAGTGCCACAGAAGATCAGGAACAGAGAAGGGTACTGACTGCCAGAGTTTAACAATTTTACCTAGAATGTTGGCTGTTTTAGATTGTTCTTCATCTTCTACAATTTCTCCTTTGTTTGAACTAGTCAGAGGTTCCCTTGGTAGTTGGGGTCTCTTCTTCCTGGGAGCCTCTCACTTTTCAAGGGTAGTGTGGCTCATCAGACTAGGACTGGGTAAATACCCGAATGAATGAATGAGGGAATGAATGATACCATCACTTCCACATTCCTCAGCCTTCCTTTCGAGTTTGGGTCCTGAGGCTGTTACTGTAATATTTCTCCAGAGGCTAAAATTAGGAACCCACCTGCTATAGGATTTCCATTTTCTTTTCAATCCTTACATTCTAGGTTTCCTTGGGCACTGCCAAATAATGATTCTTAAGTGTTCCAAGACAACCGAGATTTCTTCCAACTTTTGAGTTTACAAATCTTGTATGTGTGTATATAAGATATTTGTCCCTGTTTTAAATCACTTGTTATTTTTCAAGAAAATTTTACTAACATTTTAAATTAATTCTGATGGGAAGAGATATGACCATTCTATTTATTGTGTCATTGCTCATTAAAAGAACGGTTACCATTTATTAAGCACTTCTATGTGCCGGGCATAACTTAGCTTTACTCTCCAAGACAATCAAACAAGGTAGGCATTATTTAATGTCTTCATTTAATAGTAGAGGAAACAGATGTTTAGAAAAGTTAAGGGGAGCAGAGCAAGATGGCGGAGGAGTAGGAGACCTGGATTTCGTTTGGTCTCAGGAATTCAGCTGGATAGGGATTAAACCATTCTGAACACCTACGAACTCAACAGGAGATCGAAGAAAAGAATAGCAACAACTCTCTGAACAGAAAAGCGACCACTTTCTGGAAGGTAGGATGTGTGGAGAAGTGAATCCGAGGCGGTATTCGGGAGGATAGACGGCGGGGGAGGGGGCCTCCATCGGCCACTTCTGGCAAGTGCTAGAGCCGCGGAGCACAAAATCGGAAATTTTAGAAGTCGGCTCCGCTGAGGGACGTCGCTGCAGTGGCTAAGCGGGAGGTGAAAACCTCGTGGGACAGTGTGGACTGAGAACCCTCGGGGTCACAGAAAGACCGGCGGTGCCTGAGTGTGGTAGAGCTCCCAGCTATCGGAGCGGGGAAGCCGGCTGCAGAGACGGAGCCGAGGCGCAGGCTCTCAGCTCGGGGTTGCCATAAACCGTGATCCACGGCCCAGTCGGGCCACTGCTCCTCCAGCAAGGACCCAACAAGCAGCAGAACCGGGGAGACTCCCCTCCCTCCCCCGGGAGGAGCGGCGCGGGAGCGCACCGCAGGGATCTGTTGGGTTTGGAGACTCCACACGGGGTCGGGTGCCAGAGATAGAAACGCTCGGTCACAGGCCGGGTGAGCACGGAGTGCGGCCAGAGACTGGGGAGACGGGAGTGATTGACTGCTTTTCTCTGGGGGCGCACTGAGGAGCGGGGCCCCGAGTTCTCAGCTCCTCCAGGCAGAGAGTGGGAGGCCACCATTTTCACCCTGGTCCTCCAAAGCTGTACTGAGAGCTTGCAGGGACCAAAAGCTCCTGAGAGCAAACCTGAGCAGCTTGCTTAGCCCAGACCGAGAAGGGCGGGGCAATTCCGCCTCCGGCAAAGACATTTGGGAACCACGGCAACAGGCCCCTCCCCCAGAAGATCAGCAGGAACAGCCGGCAAGCCAAGACCAACTTTACCGATCAAGGAGAACGGGAGAACTCCAGCGCTAGGGGAATACTGCACATAGAATTCATGGCTTTTTTACCATGATTCATTAGTTTTTCAAAGTTAATTTTTTTAACTGTTTTTTGTTTTGTTTTTTTTTAATTTTTCTTTTTCCCTTTTTCAACCAACATCTTATCAATCCCTTTTTTAAAAAAACATTTTTTATTTTTCATTTTTAGAGTCATATTTTATTCCTTCATAGTAGTTACCCTTATTTTTGGCATATATATATAAGTTCTTCTCTCTTTAAAATTTTGATATACAGTTTCCTCTAACAGATCAAAATATACCCTAAATCATTAGTGTATGGCTTGGTTCTAGTCTCCTGCCTGATCACAGTCTCTCCCATTTTTTTCTTTTCTTTTTTTTTTTAAATCTTCTTCTTTCTTCTTTCAAACAACTTCTTATCTTATCAATTCCGTTTATAAAACCTTTTATAATTTTCATCTTTACAGTCATCTTCCATCCCTTCATTGTATCAACCCTTATTTTGTACATATATAAGTCTTTCTTCCTTTAAAATTTTAGGAGGCACTTTCTTCTAACAGACCAAAATACACCCAAAATCTAGTGTGTGGCACTGATCTATGCACTAGCCTGATCATATTTGATCATATTCTGTTTTTATTTGTTTTGTTCTGTTTTTGTTTGTTTTTATCTTTTTCTTTTTCTTTTTCTTTTTTTTCTCTTTCTTTTTTCTTTCTTTCCCTTTCTTTTCCCCTGGTTTCAGGTCTTTTCTGATTTGTATGGAGTATATTTGCTGGGGACATTGTTAACCTGTTAGCATTTTGTTCCCTCATTCATCTATTCTCCTCTGGACAAACTGACAAGATGAAAAAATCACCTCAGCGAAAAGAACAAGAGGTAGTACCGTCTGCCAGGGACCTACTCAATATGGACATTAGTACAATGTCGGACCTAGACTAGATTCAGAATCATGACTTTAAAGATACTAGCTGGGCTTGAAAAAAGCGTGGAAGTTATTAGAGAAACCCTTTCTGGAGAAATAAAAGAACTAAAATCTAACCAAGTCGAAATCAAAAAGGCTATTAATGAGGTGCAATCAAAAATGGGGGCACTAACTGCTAGGATAAATGAGGCAGAAGAGAGAATCAGCGATATAGAAGACCAAATGATGGAAAATAAAGAGGCTGAGAAAAAGAGAGATAAACAACTACAGGATCACGAGGGCAGAATTTGAGAGATAAGCGATATGATAAGACGAAACAACATTAGAATAATCGGGATCCCAGAAGAAGAAGAGAGAGAGAGGGGGGCAGAAGGTATATTGGAGCAAATTATAGCAGAGAACTTCCCTAATGTGGGGAAGGAAACAGGCATCAAAATCCAGGAGGCACAGAGAACCCCTCTCAAAATCAATAAAAATAGGTCAACACCCCGACATCTAATAGTAAAACTTACGAGTCTCAGAGACAAAGAGAAAGCCCTGAAAGCAGCTCGGGAGAAGAGATATGTAACCTATAATGGTAGAAACATTAGATTGGCAACAGACCTATCCACAGAGACCTGGCAGGCCAGAAAGGACTGGCATGATATCTTCAGAGCACTAAACGAGAAAAATATGCAGCCAAGAATACTATATCCAGCTAGGCTGTCATTGAAAATAGAAGGAGAGGTAAAAAGCTTCCAGGACAAACAAAAACTAAAGGAATTTGCAAACACAAAACCAGCCCTAAAAGAAATATTGAAAGGGGTCCTCTAAGCAAAGAGAGAGCCTAAAAGCAGCATAGATCAGAAAGGAACACAGACAATATACAGTCACAGTCACCTTACAGGCAATACAATGGCACTAAATTCATATCTTTCAATAGTTACCCTGAATGTAAATGGGCTCAATGCCCCAATCAAAAGACACAGGCTATCAGATTGGATTCAAAAACAAGACCCATCAATATGCTGTCTGCAAGAGACTCATTCTAGACCCAAAGACACCCCCACATTGAAAGTGAGGGGGTGGGAAACCATTTACCATGCTAATGGACACCAAAAGAAAGCTGGGGTGGCAATTCTTATATCAGACAAATTAGATTTTAAAACAAAGACTATAATAATAGATGAAGAAGGACACTATATCTTACTTAAAGGGTCTATCCAACAAGAAGATCTAACAACTGTAAATATCTATGCCCCTAACATGGAAGCAGCCAATTATATAAGGCAATTAATAACAAAAGCAAAGAAACACATTGACAACAATACAATAATAGTGGGGGACTTTAACACTCCCCTGACTGAAATGGACAGATCATCTAAACAAAATGTCAACAAGGAAATAAAGACTTTAAATGACACACTGGACCAAATGGACTTCACAGACATATTCAGAACATTCCATCCCAAAGCAACGGAATACACATTCTTCTCTAGTGCCCATGGAACATTCTCCAGAATTGATCACATCCGAGGTCACAAATCAGGTCTCAACCGATACCAAAAGACTGGGATTATTCCCAGCCTATTTTCAGACCACAACGCTTTGAAACTAGAACTCAATCACAAGAGGAAAGTCGGAAAGAACTCAAATACATGGAGGCTAAAGAGCATCCTCCTAAGGAATGAATGGGTCAACCAGGAAATTAAAGAAGAATTTAAAAAATTCATGGAAACCAATGAAAATGAAAACACAACTGTTCAAAATCTTTGGGCTACAGCAAAGGTAGTCCTGAGAGGAAAGTATATAGCAATACAAGCCTTTCTCAAGAAACAAGAAAGGTCTCAAGTACACAACCTAACCCTACACCTAAAGGACCTAGAGAAAGAACAGCAAATAAAGCCTAAACCCAGCAGGAGAAAAGAAATAATAAAGATCAGAGTGGAAATCAATGAAATAGAAACCAAAAGAACAGTAGAACAGATCAACGAAACTAGGAGCTGGTTCTTTGAGAGAATTAACAAGATTGATAAACCCCTGGCCAGGCTTATCAAAAAGAAAAGAGAAATGACCCAAATCAACAAAATCATGAATGAAAGAGGAGACATCACAACCAACACCAAAGAAATACAAACAATTATAAGAACATATGATGAGCAACTCTGTGCCAGCAAATTAGATAACCTGGAAGAAATGGGTGCATTCCTAGAGATGTATCAACTACCAAAACTGAACCAGGAAGAAATAGAAAACCTGAACAGACCTATAACCACTAAGGAAATTGAAGCAGTCATTAAAAATGTCCCAACAAACAAAAGCCCAGGGCCAGATGATGTCCCAGGGGAATTCTACCAAACATTTAAAGAAGAATTAATACCTATTCACCTGAAACTGTTCCAAAAAATAGAAATGGAAGGAAAACTTCCAAACTCATTTTATGAGGCCACCATTACCTTGATCCCAAAACCAAAGACCCCATCAAAAAGGAGAATTACAGACCACTATCCCTGATGAACATGGATGCAAAAATTCTCACCAAAATACTACCCAATAGGATCCAACAGTACATTAAAAGGATTATTCACCATGACCAAGTGAGATTTACCCCTGGGATGCAAGGTTGGTTCAACATCCGCAAATCAATCAACGTGATACAATACATTAACAAAAGAAAGAACAAGAGTCATAGGATCCTCTC
>NW_027397116.1:4090967-4244144 GCF_003265705.2 Callorhinus ursinus
AATAGACTCCAAATGGTTGAAAGACCTAAACGTGAGACAGGAGTCCATCAAAATCCTAAAGGAGAACACAGGTAGCAACCTCTTCGACCTCAGCTGTAGCAACTTCTTTCTAGAAACATCGCCAAAGGCAAGGGAAGCAAGGGCAAAAATGAACTATTGGGATTTCATCAAGATAAAAAGCTTTTGCACAGCAAAAGAAACAGTCCACAAAACCAAAAGACAACCGACAGAATGGGAGAAAATATTTGCAAATGACATATCAGATAAAGGGCTAGTATCCAAAATCCATAAAGAACTTATCAAACTCAACACCCAAAGAACAAATAATCCAATCAATAAATGGGCAGAAGACATGAACAGACATTTTTCCGAAGAAGACATCCAAATGGCCAACAGACACATGGAAAAGTGCTCAACATCACTCGGCATCAGGGAAATCCAAATCAAAACCTCCATGAGATACCACCTCACACCAGTCAGAATGGCTAGAATTAACAAGTCAGAAAACGACAGATGTTGGCGGGGATGTGGAGAAAGGGGAACCCTCCTACACTGTTGGTGGGAATGCAAGCTGGTGCAACCACTCTGGAGAACAGTATGGAGGTTCCTCAAACAGTTGAAAATAGAGCTACCATACGATCCAGCAATTGCACTACTGGGTATTTACCCCAAAGATACAAATGTAGGGATCCGAAGGGGTACATGCACCCCGATGTTTATAGCAGCAATGTCCACAATAGCCAAACTGTGGAAAGAGCCAAGATGTCCATCGACAGATGAATGGATAAAGAAGAGGTGGTATATATACACAATGGAATATTATGCAGCCATAAAAAAGAATGAGATCTTGCCATTTGCAACAACATGGATGGAACTGGAGGGTGTTACGCTGAGTGAAATAAATGAATCAGAGAAAGACATGTATCGTATGACCTCGCTGATATGAGGAATTTTTAACCTCAGGAAACAAACTGAAGTTTGCTGGAGTTGTGGGGGGTGAGAGGGATGGGATGGCTGGGTGACAGACACTGGGGAGGGTATGTGCTATGGTGAGCGCTGTGAATTGTGCAAGACTGTTGAATCACAGATCTGTACTTCTGAAAAAAATAATGCAATATATGTTAAGAAAAAAAAAAAGAAGAAGATAGCAGGAGGGGGAGAATGAAGGGGAGTAAGTCGGAGGGGGAGACGAACCATGAGAGACGATGGACTCTGAAAAACAAACCGAGGGTTCTAGAGGGGAGGGGGGGAGGGGGATGGGTTAGCCTGGTGATGGGTATTAAAGAGGGCACGTTCTGCGTGGAGCACTGGGTGTTATGCACAAACAATGAATCATGGAACACTATATCAAAAACTAATGATGTAATGTATGGTGATTAACATAACAATAAAAAATTTAAAAAAAAAGAAAAGTTAAGTAAATTAGTCAAGGTCAGAGAGGTGAAATGGATTGATCTGGACTACAGGTCGAACCAGCTACTCAGGCAGCGCTCTTTCTAATACACCATGTTGTCTTGGTTTCTTCACTGGGTTGGCCTCATGGATACCTCCCACCCCACCACCCTCCTTGCATCTTTTCCTGGAGGAAATGAGCATGCTCATGGAATACAATGAATGCTCTGCTGAGAAGTTTGATAAAGACAACAGCAATAACAATGGCAAGAAACAGGTTTATAAATTGCCTCCACTAAGCAAAGGGTTTTTGTGATGATTTCTCCTTCCTCTTTACGAAGAGCCAGGAGAGAAAAAAGGGCTTATGCTCCGGAGTAAAATACTTAGGTCAGATACAACAAAGGACTTCCTCCCAGGTTCATTAAAAACTATCAGGGGGTCCCTGGAAAGTTGGCAAATATTTTCATTTGGAAGAGGCATTTCAAACCTTCCCCTTTCTCCTCTCCTTCTTCTTCCTCTTTCCACGGAGTCTTTGTTTCCCAATAAAATCTAAAAAGTAATTCCACTCACCCATTCACTCATGTAGCAAATATTGAGTACCTACTGTGTGCCAGACATGGTGTTAGGCTGAGGACACAGTGGTGAACAGAAGACACAGACCCCATCCCCTCTCCTCACATTCTACCAGAGGCAGTGGCTTGGGTTGAAAGGGCAGGATCCTCAGAGCTACCCCCACCTGGCCTTCTCTGTGGAGCAACCACACCCTGCAAAACAGCCAGAAAATCCCTGCCCTGAAGGCTTTCAGAAGGGACGGAGACACCAGCCCTAACCTCCCACTTGCTCCCCAGCGTCTTCCGTTGAGGAAGGCAGGAAAAGAACATTTAGTCTGCGATGCGCACAAATGTTTGTGTTGGGGATTGTTTAGAACAGCGTTGCCTGGAAGCACGAAGCACGCCGATTTCTTGCAGTCTCTCCTCTGCCTGCATCTCTCCTGCCTCCATCCATCCACCTTACTGGACCGTCTTCCAGGCGGCTGCTAGCGTTGTCTTCATAAAACTTTCAGTGGCTCCCTGTTGACCTCTTAATAAAGTGCAATCTTTTAAACAGGCCTTCAGGGGCCCCGTGAGCTACCCTGACCGCGGCCAGCTCTCCGGCCTTGTTTTCTAGTCCATCCGTGCTTGACACCCGCAGTGTCCTTCACCCACCACCTGCGTGATCCCCCAAAACGCTCCTCACCTTTGTTAGGCCCAGAATGCCTGTTACTTCCTGCACTAATCAAAATCCATGCAAGCTTCCAGGCACAGCTCATTTGCAGCTTCTCCCCGAGGTCTCCCCTTATCGCTCTGCCAGAATTAACTGCTTCCTCCTCTGTGCTCCCACGGCCCTTTCTTGTGCTTTTCTTTAGCACATTTTTCTGTTCTGCCTCATCCACACATGATATGTTTACACGCCTCTTTCCTGCAACCCTCTCAGATACTCCGAATTGAGGTCATGTATCCATGTCCGCTCATCATGGTATTTTCCGGTGCTTTCTTCATCAAAGGGCCTGCACCAAATATCTTACATTATTGGATTAAATTCTCATACTAGAGTTCTGTGAGGTCAGGTGGGGCTGCTCGTAGAGGGGCTAATGACTAGATTTTTAATTCTATCTTTAAGAGGTATGCTAGCCCTTGGTCCAAAACAGACCTGGGGTCAAATCCTTAAATCTGTACTTACTCGGTGAGCTGCGGTGAATCACTTAACTTCCTTGAGCCTCAGTTTTCTCCTCTGAAAATGGGGACCAAAACACCTCCGTGACTTGTCAAGAAGATTAAATGACCACTCTGTGCCTAGCACAATGCCTGTCACGCAGTAGGTAGTGATACATATTAGCCACACCTACTGGTTTTCCTCTGGGAGAAATTCTAGCCTATATTACTGAATCCTTTATAGGCGCCAGGTCTAGTCTTGTCTACACACGTTGCCTGCATTATCTCATTGAACCCCAATAAACACCCTGATGAGGAGGAGCTACTGTTTCCATCCCCATGTTATAGGTGAAAAAACTGGAAGGTCAGTAGCTGCCTTGAGGTCATGCAGTTCGTAAGGAGTACAGGTGGATGAGAATCCAGTCATCAGACACCAGGCACCCTGGTCTTAACTATTGATGGCATTCGGTGGATCTGAGAAGCTAAAGAAAAAGTTCTAGTTTTTAACGGAACAGGAAAATTGGATGGCGACATCCTTCCTAAGCAGGATCTTAGAGAGAATCTGTCATGCGGTGGGCTACCCATGAAATCGGTGGGAACTGACCAGCAGGATGATTTCTTCTGGTTGTGCCGAGATAAGCATCAGTCTATCAGGTTCTCTGCAGAGTCAATGTTTTCAAGAAGATTTTCTGTCCTTTAGATTGCTAAATAACTTCCTACATTTTTTTTCAGTTATAATATTTCAAGGCAAAGTTGGCTTATCAGTTTCCTCAACACCTCTCCCCCGAAGAGGGGGCAAAGTCAAATCAGCTCTGATTACATGGTACCTTCAGCATGGACAGATTGCAATAATCAGCTCTAAAATTTCATTTAGTTCCCTGGGAGTTAGTGTGTGATCTATTTCAAAATGAATAAAAAGGACGCTTCTTATACCATTCATCTCTTTTATTTGCCAGCATAATAATTCCCACGGTTTGTTATCTGACTCACACTGGGGCTAGGTTAATCTGAATTATGCATATTCTACTGTGTTGCTATAATTTAGCCAAACATGATTTTGTATTATATTTTATTTTAAATAAATCCATTCCCTGGGGACCAAAGCAAGAAAAACCCAAGCCTCTCTCCTCTCTCATCCCTAAATCTGTACTTACTCGGTGAGCTGCGGTGAATCACTTAACTTCCCTGAGCCTCAGTTTTCTCCTCTGAAAATGGGGACCAAAACACCTCCGTGACTTGGCAGGAAGATTAAATGACCACTCTGCGCCTAGCAAGGTGTGCCTACCAGAGTTTGCATTTTAACACCTTTTTTCCCTTTCTATTTAGTTCTTTGTTTCTTCTCAAGCCAGAAACTTTAGATCTGCCGTGAATTTTGTGGTTAGATTCTTGGCTTTCTACCTTGCTAAATCCAAGAGCTTTTATCCTTCCCTCCCTCCCTTCCTTTTTTCCTTTCATCACTTTATTGAGATCTAATTTACATATCATAGAATTCACCTGTTTTATATGCATGATTCAACAATTTTAAGTAAATTTTCCGTGTTGTACGACACTTGCCACAATCTCATTTTACAACATTTCCATCACCCCGAAAAGGAACTGCGTGCCTGTGTGCAGTGACTGTCCATCCCCACTCCCAGTTGTAGCCAAGGAGTAATCTACCTTTTACCTCTATACACTTGACCTTTTGTGGAAATTTCACATAAATGAAATCATATAGTTTGTGGCTTATTGTGTCTGAATTCTTTCAGTTGGCATGACGTTTTTGAGGTCCAACCACATTGTAGCATTTATCAGTACTTTGTTCCTTTTTTTAAAAAATAGATTTTATTTATTTATTTGAGAGAGAGAGAGAGCATGAGAGGGGGGAGGAGCAGAGGAAGAAGAGGGCCCCAGCTGAGCAGGAAGCCCGATGTGGGGCTGGATCCCAGGACCCTGGTATCATGACCTGAACCGAAGGCAGACACTTCACCGACTGAGCCACGCAGGCATCCCAGTACTTTGTTCCTTTTTATTGTCAGAGGGTATTCCTTTGCACGGATGTATCACATCTGGTTTATCCATTCACCAGTTGATGGACATTTGGTTTTTTCCCTTTTTGGGGCTGTTATGAATAATGCTGCTATGAGCACTCACATATAAGTTATTGTATGGACATATATTTTTATTTCTCTTGGGTAGATTCCTATGAGTAGAATTACTGGGTCTTGGGGTACATTTATATTTAACATTTTTTTAAGAGACCGCCAAAGCATTTTATAAGATTTTATAAATTTCACATTCCTACAAGCAATATATGAGGGTTCCAGTTAATCTATCTCCTTGCCAACAGTTGTGATTCTCTTACACATTGGTGAGATGTTTTTGGTGAGAATATGGTGGGAAAACGGTATCTAGATGTAGTTTTAATTGCAGTTTTCTTGTTATGAGTAAAATTGGGCATCTTTTCTTGTTTAAGGACCATTTGTAAACATTAAGTGTGACCTCATGTCAATTCTTTTGTCCATTTACTATCTAGTTTTTGGACTTTCTTTTCCCTTCTTGATTTTAAATTATCCACTTCAAATAACTAAAGTGTATTTTCTCCAGTATAAACACAGTATATGCTCATTTTAAAACAAAGAAAGTGACACTTCACATTAATCAGCCAAATTGACTGAATGTGTTTTATGCTCTCCAGAAAGTCCACCAAAGTGATTGTGAAGTGATTTTTTTAAAGGAATTAACCTGGAAGGATAAAAAGAGCAGAAATCAACAAGTTTTCATACACGGAGAACAGATGGGAGGAGAACTCACCGCCTAAGCAGAGTGGAGAACTTATACTCCAGTGTCTTGCAGAGAGAAGTCTGGAGAAAAGGAGACCCACTCACCCAACAGATACCCCAGACAGACTGAACACAGTAAAGGCTACGCTTTTGGAGTGTCTAAGAGAAGAGGAAGGGCTGTGACCTGTTTTGCAGACCGGTTAGGCCTCCCCCCAAATTCCCTTCCCACGCTGCCAACCAGGTGACGACATGTCTCCTCCCACAGGAAGTGGGGGGTCCTTAGGCGGGGCGGAGGTGGAGGCCAAAAAGGAAAGAGTGAGTGTCTGTTTTGAACCACGGGGCCCTCACCACTTCTTCCTCCCCAGAACATGCTGAGCCCTGCCTCCTTATCCTCTGTTTACTGTCCCTAGGCAGGAAATTGAAGAATTCTTCTCCGGAGAAAAGGCTTCCATATACTGACGTTTGAGGGTCCCCCCAGTGAAAAGCCTACCTCATCCCTTGGTCACCTTCTTCAGAAGCTCAGCAGCTGACAATCACCTTTACCCGCAAATGAAATATGAACAAAGGGTAAAAGATCATCAATATTTGAGGAAAGCTTTAGACATAAAAGAGGGGGCAGGAAACAGCAAAGAAACAATGGAGAAAAAAGAGAACCCTCCTGGAGAAAATAAATAGTTCTCCAGAGAACAGAAAGATTTCAACAAACAAAACCACAGAATATTTTCATAAAGATAAGACACTGTAATCACAAGCCAAATACAGAATGCTATGATAGAAGAACAGAAAAGCAGTTAGAGCTTCTAGAAATTAAAAATATTGTAATAAAAAATTTTAAAGCAGTGGAAGGGTCCTTGGAAATCTTCCAGAAAGTATTATAAAACATGAAAGAAATGGGCAATAGCAGGAAGGAATGACTAAACTGATAGGATTGGCCCCAAATGTTTCCTATTCTCACAAGATTTCCAGAGAAGAGGGCAGAGAAAAATGGAAGGAAATTACCCAACAGATACAGAAATTTCTCAGAATTGAAGGGCAAGTGTCTCCAGTTTAAATGGGCTCATTAAGTGCCAACATAATAAATGGGGGGGGGGAAGGACATATAATTTTGAAATTTTAGAGCATTAGAGATAAAGAGAGACTTCTAAAGAGAGGGAAACTGTGGGTCCCAAAGTCAAGGATGACACTGGATTTCTCAATAGTAATGCTGGTTTCTGGACATCACTGGGGGAATCCCTTCAGCAGCTTTCAATTGAGAATTCTATATCTAGTCAAACTATTCATCAAGGAAGAGAGTAGAAGACACTTTTAAATATATAAAGACTCTAAGTATTTACCCCCTACGCATCCTTTAAGGAACTACTTGAGGATGTCTTACAGCAAAGGAAGTGAGTAAAGCAAGAAAGAGGGGTGATGACTGGCCTACCAGTAAACTGCCTTCACATCGTCAGAATAATATCATCTCCCTCTACTTACTTAGATAAGCATTTCCACATAATTATTTAAGGCAATGGGGGAAAGGAAGTGCTCATAAGTATGTTTGAGTGACTTTAAAGAGTTAAATCTTCAAATACTAGGAAAGGAAATGAAGAGATAGATGCTGTCTAAACTGTGTAAACCAGGACATAGAAATATAAGCATATTATTTTAAAAATGTTATTTAGAAGAAACAATATGAGAGTTCCTTGTGACATTCTGCACAGGGGGACTCAGGGTAGTTGGTGGGTACTGTTGGGCGGTAAGGTACACTACTCTGATAAACATGAAATAAACAATTTAACAAGAAAGAAACATTTTAGGGCCAAATGTAAACTGCTACCACAACAGAAACCACAATAAAACAAAGAAAGTAGGTGGGAGAAAAATCACTAATGGTCACACCACGCAGAGATGAGCAGTGTTCACATTGGGTGCCATTATTTCTTTATTTAGTGTTTACGAGCAGGTTCTTGTTTCTGGCTTTTGCAGAGCTGTGTTCACCCAGCTGGTGATTCTGCTTTTCTTCATCGATTCTCTCAGCATAAACATTTTTCCACGTTATTACATCACATTCAAACTAAATGGACTTTGAAAGGGCTGCCTGAGAACCCAACCAGGTGGCTGCACTATAATTTACTTTTATCATTGTCGTTTGCTCTGCTTTCTGCCCAAAGCTCCCAAATTCTTGGGAAGAGCCTCCCAAGAGATTCTCAAGCGGGCAGCCCCGCTTCCTCCGCTCTAGCCATGTGATTCAGGTGGGGGCGGCCAATCCTATACTAGCCCTCTGGCCAGAGCCTGAGAAGGGGCCCAAGCCTGGGCAATCCAACATTCCTGGGGCGTTCTGTGGAGCCAGACCAAAGAGCTTGATGTGAGGTTTTAAGCCTGAAGCAGGGATGTGAGCCTGGACTACCGGGACAGCCAGTCTGAAAGCAGAAAGCTCCAGGAAGCAGAGACAGAGAAGGGACAGGCCAGGGAACCAAACCAGCGCAAGAGGGAATAGAGAGACACAGGGAGAAAGAGAAGAAGGAGATCAACCTCACAGCCTCCAAAACTATGAATCTCACTGTCCTTGAGGCCAGCCTGATTCTAGCCCTATCCATAACTGGTTACATTAGCTGATAAATAAATACTTCCCTTAGACATTTTCTACGTAAGAGAGTTTGAACTTGCTTCTATTATTTTTAAATGAATGAGCCTTCACCAGTGTGACCTCTGGAATGGCACATAATATTCAAGTTGTTTTTGGCAGATACTTAATAAATACTTATTAAACTGAATTAAATTAACTCCCCTAGAGGCAAAACGGTACAGGGAAAAGAACACAGGCTTTAGAAACTGGCTGACTTGTGTTTGAATTACGGATCCGTAAGAACTCTGGCAAATTATTTCCTATGGCAGAGCTTCAGTTGGTCTTCTTCCTCCTTCATTGACAACAGCATTATAGTCTCTAACGTGTGTGGAGTTCTTTCTCTGTGGTTCATACTATGCCAGGTGCTTTGCATGTGTTATCTCTTGGGTAAAATAATCCCAGGGGAGAAGTCTCATTATTACATTGTTATGATCTGTGAGATGAGGATTCGATGAGACAACCAATAGAAGGCAGTAATAATTAATAAAGTGACTTTTTTCTCCCACTTTTTCCTTCCCGACTTAATCCTGCCACTTACCACTTTGCCAGTATTCACAGTTACGGCCCCCTTGCATTTGAGCAGGTTGTTAATATGTTTGCTTTTTGCCATCATAACTTCTTAGCCTTTGTCCTCTTGCCTTTTAGCTCGTCAGTTACTCAGTGTGAAATGTGCTCAATAACGTCGCAACACAAAAGTAAAACTCAGCAAATGGAAAGATTCACTCTGCTCTTGCTTGGGAAGACTGAGCATCCTAAAGAGTTCAGTTCTCCTGCATTTGTAAATTTAATTTAATACAAAAAAAGAAAAAAAGAGAAGAAAAAAATAACAAAGACCTCCCCCTTCTCCTTCCCCGGAGTGGGGCAAGTTGATTCTCAAGTTCATATGGAAAAATAAACAGGCAAGGATAGTCAGAAAAAAACCTGAAGACAAAGAGTGCTGAAGAGGGATCAGCCCCTGTGGATAATAATATATGTCATACAATCTCAGTAATAAAAACAGAGCAATCATGATACCTGAATAGACAAACAACCATAACACAAACTAGAAAGTTCAGAAGTAGACCTGATTAACAAAATAATTTAGTGGGGTAAGTGGTGAATGTGGTATCAACATTCAGATTTTGACTGCACACTCTGTTGGCAAGATGGACTGGAATGTAATGTAATTTTATCAAAATTACAAGTGCATTTACTCCCCTTCTGGGAATTTAAACTATACATTTAAGTGTATACAGACAAAATGATGGGTGTTCAAAAGGGATTTGTTGCAGCACGTTTATAAGAAGCAATCCAAGTTCCCATAACTGGGACACTGGATAAATACACTATGGTAAGCCCCACAGAGGAAATACAATTCAGGTCTAAAAAAAAACAAAACAGTAAATGTTCTCTAATTATGTCTACGAAAAGAAGAAAATGAAAAACTCCAGTGTAGAATAGTGTATATCCTACATTGCATTTTGGGTAGGAAAGGGAGCAATCAGAATAGATATTTGTATTGGCTTGTATCTGCATAAAGAAACACTGAAAAGATACATAAGTTGCTAAGAATAGCCACCTATGGGGAAAGGGGGATCTGTCAGAAGGGAAGACACATGAGAGCAACACTTGCCAATATACACTTTATGACATTGGTTTGGTTTTTTGAATCATGAGTTTCTATTACCTGTTTAAATAATTAAAAGAAAACAGTAAGGGTTAGAAAAAAAAAAAGGCAAGCAGTGAGTACTTACTGTGTGTAAAGACACTGAGCTAAACTTGTAAATACATCATCTCACTTAATCCTCACAAGGGCTCTGTGAGGTTTTATTTTAATCTCCATTTTAGAGCTGAGAAAAAGAGTGACTTAGATCCTGTAAGCAATTTGTGCATCCCTCCTATCAATCCGCGTCCCTCCTTTCTTTCATGTCCGAGCTCCATATTAATTTCTTGCAAGTTTGCACGGATCATTTCCACCCAACTCCAAATGGCTGTTGGAATCTCTTTAACTAACAATCAAAGACCTAGTTCATGCCATATTCTTTTAATGTAACAACATCGTTAAGGCCTTTTGCCTGTATGTGCTCCATCTCTCAGACTAGACTGTCAAAAACATATAAAATAGTAACTTTTATTTGTGTAGTTTCATGGAGTTTACCGAGTCTCTAATTAAGTGGAATCTCCCTAACACCCTGCCAGGGAGGATTTATTATCCTTAACTTTACAGAAGAAGAAACTGAGGCCCAGAGAAACTCAGAAAGATAAACTGGGAGCCATATCCAGGATTTCTGGCTCCAAGATAAATTCTCTCTTCATAACACCACAGCTACCTCTAGCTAGCCTTCCAGAAAATATCCAGGTGAACCATATTTATTGCAGAAAAATGTCTGTGTCAACTATTCTAGGAATGAGGAACAGAAATAGCTCAATGATCATGAAAATGGTCCTTTGTCCTCATACTGGGCATCACTAACTGATGACTGAACTTTGTCTCTGGGTCTTGAAGGCTGCTTCACATTCTTCATGATCTCAACGCGGAGTCTACCTCCACAGTCAACCCGTCTTCATCAAAGAATGACATTCAAGGAGAAATGTACTTACCATCTGAGAATTAGATGATCTCCAGTATCTTGCTGCTCAAAATGTGGTCCTCGGACCAGCATCATCAACCTCTTCTGGAGGCAGAATCTCTGTCCCATCATAGACCTAAAGCATCAGAATCTGCACTTTTACACGCTCAGGTGATTCTAGGAGTATGAAAGTTCGAGAGGCTCCACTCTAAGATTCTGTTCAGTGACAATTCTCCATGATTTCATGGCCTATGGCCCTTCCATCTCAGAGAACCAGCCAGAGCCGCCTCTTCACCCTTCCCTCAGATCTGTTGGTTGTGAGGAGCATCTACTAAATTTCTCTAGAGTATCTTCCAGGAATTTGGGGTTGAATGAGAAATTGGTTCCACTCAAAAAGATCCTTCTGAGACCAGATTCACGTAACTGAGAAATGGGGAAAGGAGGGGAAAGTCTAAACTCTCCTATTTGGCTGGCACTGCCTCTCGTTGCCTGGAGAGTTGTTCTCTGCTTTGCGCTAAGTGTGTAGAGGTGCGACTCTTCTGCCCCAGACTTGCCAGCACCACAGAAAAATGGAATCCTACGCTGCTCTCCTGGGTGTGCCGGCATCCTAGCCAGCCTGGCTCACGTTCTGGGGTGAGGAACTATCTTTCCCTGACACGCTATCTCTGTGATCACCACTTTGAGTACTGCCTGTTTCTGGATTCCAAAGGCTACTGCTCTCTTAGTCAAATTTACCTCTCATGCACTTCGTTGACATTAAAAAAAAAAAATTTCCTTGGGGCTCCTGGGTGGCTCAGTTGGTTAAGAATCAGCTCTTGGTTTCAGCTCAGGTCCTGATCTCATGGGTCATGAGATCAAGCCCTGAGTCGGGCTCCACACTCTGTGGGGAGTCTGCTTGAGATTCTCTCTCTCTCTCTCCATCTCCTCCCCCCTTGCTTTCTCTCTCTTTCTCTCTCTAAAATAAATAAAATAAATATTTAAAAAATGTTTTTTCTTTATGTTTGCTTGTTGGCTTTAATTTATGGCACGGGAGAAAGATGTTTCCGATCACAAGGCTAGAATCCAATTATGAGGATTATTCACCAGTAGGGAGCACTAGAACAGGTGGTAACTGAACAGAAATAACAATTTTCTGGGTTTTTCTAGAAACCTCTCATGGGTATTTTCTTTATTTCTACATTTGTGTATTATTTTTCCATCTTTATTTTAAATGTGTGTCATATTTCTTCTAGTTATGAAAGGAGTATTTTTATTTTGAAAACCTGGAAAATTCAGAGGGCTCTAGGGGAAGTAACAAGAAAACAGCAAGTCCAATACTTAGCATTTTGTCCTTTTTCTTTCCACTCCTTGTGCTGTGACAGGGATCTTTCCTTGCTTGTTTCTCTCTGCAACAGAGGGGACGCTTGTTGTAAGATCTTTTATTTCATTACAATAAGAAGGACAGTGACTGAGGTCCGGCACAGAGAGCAGCAGGATGTCAGCAAAATGACACAGAAGGGACCCCAACAGACACGGAGCTGGACTTCTCCAGGGCACCTTCCTCTGACTCTTGGACATCAGGCTGAGGTGCCCAAGTGCCAGCCACTGTGGCTCTTTCTGCACCAGACCCCACTTGCTCACATCACAACCTCCACAGCTGTGAGGCCGAGCTGGTGACCCTCTCCAGGACATTCTCCCAGCTGGAAAGGTATCACCCCCACATGGCTGGAGGTCCTCTTGCTGTGTGAGGGCTGTCTCTTGGTCCCAGCAGAGATAGGACACACATGTGCTCCATTCTCTGGATGACATACAGACCTGTGGGAAGGCCTTGGAATTCAGAGCCAGGCAGCCCTGGGTTCTAATTCTAACTCAGTCCCTTAATGGTTTTATGATCATGAACTGGGGTAAGTTCCCTGAGTCTTGGTTTTCTTAACCATGAGATGGGGCTACTAAAACCTGCCTATGGGGTCATTGGAAGGATTACAGATCATGGTTGTTCAATGCAGCTGAACAGAAACTCAACGAAGGACAGCGACTACTGTCACTGTCCCTTCTCTCAGCTCTTTTGCAAGCTTATGTTAAACAAACTTTTAATATTGGTTTCACACCCTATTTTTCCATGTCTGTGTCTTATAAGCAAATTCCTTCTGGAATTATAGAATCCCAGGACATCACCGGCTCTCTCCTAAGATTTTAAACTCTCTCCCTCCCTCCCCACCACTCTCTCCATATATTTTCTTGCTAGTGGTAAAAAGATACAAGGGAAAAATCAAACCTAGCCTCTGTCCTTTGGAAGCCTTTAATCTCATTGGGGAGACAAGACTTAGACACAAGATACAATTAGAGAATAATAAAAAAGAGCGAGAACCCTCAAATGTGCTGAGTATAACATTCTACGCCTCTGTCTGCTTCCGAATTCCATTCTTGCCTTATTAAATAATAGCGCCGTGCTGCTGACTCATGTTCCGTTTCTGGACCCCTGAGACTATAATATTTCTCTGCTGGGTGTGCACATAACAAGTCAGAATGCTCTATTGTGTATAATATTTCTGCAGAGTATTCTATTTGGGCAGTTTTCCCTGGGTGTTCTCCATGGCACTTGTCCCCATCCAAGTTCACTGTGTGCGTCTGATAATGTTTCTATGCTGTCAACCTTGTAACATGAGGCATTCGCTTCCTAACAGAGATATCTTGGAGGAAAGCTCTTCGAACAGCTGTCTTAGCCACCAATGTCTGGTATTGCCACATTTTCTCTCTGTACTTGGAATGCAGACTCTCAGAGTCGGAAGGGGAAGGAAGGTTGGGTAGATCCTAAATACCATGTCCCTAAGCAGATAGATGACCTTGGACATATCTCTTCCTGTGCCAGGGCTTTGGTTTCCTCCTAAGGGGAAGGAGGCTACGTGGGACTTTCTGTGACAGACATGTTGTGATTGCACATACGGGAGCTAATGTTGTCGGGAGTGATGTCACCGACAGCCAGCTCAGTCACCGAAGAGTGAGATCAGGCTCAGCACTGCTTCCTCTCTTGTTTTCTTTACTTGAGGACAGTCTGTGGGATGGTAGCTTTTCCCTGAAAATGGTGGCAGGACACTTCTCAGAGCCTTTCTCACCTCACGATGGGTCTGTACCACAGACCCGTTAGACTAGTGAGATCAGTCATAAGGCAACACAGATGCTTAGCAGGAGCAAATGTTGGTTTCTTGGGTTTGTTAGAAATGGAAAGAGACAGTTTGCCAGGTGCCAGCTATAGAAAGGGAGAGTTCCCTGAGGCTGTGTCCTGTGGAGGATATTTCAAAAGCAGAACGGCTGTAGCATCTACCTTCAAGACGTTTACATGCAGTGCAAGTGACAGGAAAGGGGACGGGGTAAGCAGATACACGGAAAAGTGCCATAGGAGCAATGCACAGCTACATTCACCCAGGACGTCTATAGGAGCCCCAAACAGAATGTTAGAAATGGAGGAGACGTTATAAGATCCTCTCAACATTCACATTTGGCAGAAAATGGAAATGAGGCTTTGTGGGCAAATGGCCCTCTCAAGGGGAAATTCATGGAGCTGGTTAGTAGCGGATCTCCTATTGATGGAGCCAAGGGCATTTCCACCAAAATATTCTGCCCCTGCTGGGATTATTTGATTTGGGTTGGCTAGTTAGGGTTACATGGGATGGCTATATTTGAAAATTATTCTAATACAAGAAGTGTGGTTTGGCTGGGAGACACATATTTTGGGTTTGCACAGGTAGATTAGTGGCCAGGGGAGGGTGTACAGAAAGTAGTATGTCTTGAACTTAAGAGGTGTTCAGTAAGGGATGCCTGAGTGGCTCAGTTGGTGAAGCATCTGCCTTCAGCTCAGGTCATGAGCCCAGAGTCCTGGGATCGAGCCCTTCATCAGGACTTCTCCCTCTCCCTCTGCCTCTTCCCCTGTGCTCAGTTGTTAAGTGTCTGCCTTCGGCTCAGGTCATGATCCCAGGGTTCTGGGATCGAGCCCCACATCGGGCTCCCTGCTTGGCGGGAAGCCTGCTCCTCGCTCTCCCACTCCCCCTGCTTGTGTTCCCTCTCTTGCTGTGTATCTCTCTGTCAAATAAATAAATAAAATCTTTAAAAATAAATAAATAAATAAATAAATAAATAAATAAATAAATAAATAAATAAATAGAAGCATGCAGTAATAGTTATTAAACTTGGGGGGATTTGCTGAGCATACAAACAAAAATAAAACTCCCCTTATCCTTCTCAATTAATATTTCCTGATTGAGGTGGGAGTGACTGAGTCATATTCATGAGTAGGTTTGCCTAATTATAGACAGTACCAGCTGGTGAGTGTGTTGATAGAGCCAAATAAAAAGCCTCACACATATATACCCAGTGTGTTGGAAGGGCCAGATGTTAAGGTAAGAATGGCGGCCTCCGTCAACTTTGGGTGTCTCAGCAAATTCCCAACCATGTAACAGAGTTTAAAAGGTGGAGAAATATTAATAATACGAGGTACTTGCACCCGGGAATGAATAAGCTATTTTACCTGCGTAGTTGTTTTCCTCATTGATCTATTAATAGTGCCAAAATAAAATATCTTACATCTTCAGGAAGCGATTATGACCAGACATCAGCCAGGAAGGACATTTGTATTCATTGCTAGTTACAAATGGCTCTTTGTAGAGAAACATTCGGGCTTTCCAAAGGTATATTAGTTATATACATGGTACTTTACTTCTGCCTTTAATCATTAGATAATCAGGTATTTTGAGCACTTCATAATTATGTATTATCTGATAGTCTTCAAAGGCTTTTACACTATCTGACTAGGACCTTACAACAGCCCACTGAGCAAGGTAACGTACTCTGTCCCATTTTACAGAAGCAATGGAGAAAGAGTGCCCTCCGGAGCTCTGTTTGAACCTGGGGTCATTCACAGTCACATTCTGGGTACAGGAGAATGAATGGCTTCGGCGCGAGGCTAGGAGAGATGAAGTGACTTGCCCAGGGCCACATACCTGTTCAAAGGCAAATCCAGAACGCGGTCCAAGACTTCTGACTGTGGCCAATTATTCCCCTCTACACCAGTGACTCTCAAACATTGGTGAGCATCAGAATCACCAACACATCTTATTCAAACTTAGGTTGGCTGACCCTATCCCACGGACATCTGGGAAAGGTAAGCCAAAAGTTCACATTTCACTATTTCAAGAAGTACTGATGCTGGAGAACAGGCGCTGAGAACCACTTCCGGTTCAAAGCGTGGTCCCAGGAGCTCCTGAGAAATGCAGAATCTCGGGTCCCACCTCAAACCTGCAGAATGAGAATCTGCATTTTAACAAGATCAAGTACAAAGTTGAGGGGGGCTGCTGTCCACCCCAGGAGTCAGTTTGAGGGCTAGGGGTTGAAGGGACAGAAGAGAACAATGATAATTTTTCAGTCAGGCACTTTCTATCTGTCAGGTACTTCTCTAAGCACTGGATATATTATCTCATTTAATCCTCACAACAGGGACGCCTGGGTGGCTCAGGTCAGTTAATATCTGCCTTCTGCTCAGGTCATGATCCCAGGGTCCTGGGATCGAGCCCCACACCAGGCTCCCTGCTCAGCGGGGAGTCTGCTTCTCCCTCTGCCCCTCCCCCCGCTTGTGCTTTTTCTCACTCTCTCTCTCTCAAATAAATAAATAAAATCTTTAAGAAAAATTCTCACATAACCCTACAAGGGAGACACTAATATTATTTCCACTATAAAGTTGAGGAAATACCCTGGTACAGAGAGGTTAGTAGCCTACCTCAGACCACCCAGCCAAGAAAAAATGGACCCGGGTTTTGAAGCTGGGCTGTTCATGCTCATTTACTATGCTACATGTAAGGCAGGTTGCCACTCATACAGCAGGGCAGACAAGAGGGAAAGCCATGCAAATAGAAAGCAAGAGAGAAGCTATGGTTAGAACAGACTCTGGGGCCAAAGGCATCTGTGTGCCGCAGTGAAAGTCAAGGAGAGCTGGATCTGGCTGGACCTCTGCAGAGATTTCTGATGATGTAGCTTTGGTGAGTCCTGCTGCTTAGTATCTTCACTTGTCGAATTGATCATAACAACTGATAAAGAGAGAAAGCTCCCCTCTGGCAGCTAGACTATGGAGGAAGGGTACGGAGAATCGAAAAAGAAGCCATGATTTATCATAATGGACTGCACTCTGATTTGGCAAAACAAACAAATGTACCAAATCGAAACCATGATGTTCATCACAAGCTACCAAGCTTCAACTGTTTTAATATTGTTCTCTTCAAGCCCATGTGTTCCAAGGTCAGACCACAGACACACTGATCTTGCGGTGACCCTGAACAGATATATGTGTTTCAAGTACAAGGCTGTAGATTGTTCCAGCAACTTTCTCGTTGATTCCTGCCAAGCCCATCCTATGACTCACTTGAGCTCCCAAGACCCTAGAAAGGACCTCTTTCCTGACTCCTCTCTATGGAGACACCCCAGGGGCCCCTGGGGTATATAGTTTCCCTCGCTGTAGCAAATAATAATCCACTTTACTCACTACAAGTGTCTTCCTAGTGGTCTTTGCCTGGTGGACTCCAACACAATATTTTCCTACCTACCTCACAGACTTGTTATGACTATGGAAATGAAGCAGGGAGGGCTCCATACATTTGTGGAGGGAGGGCTCCATACGTTTGTGAACTTCTTAATTTGTTATAGTTATTATTTATGCCTTGTCCCATCTTCCCCCCACCAAGACAGTGATGCCCAAAGTTAAAAGAAGAGACCAGGTCTTATTTTCTTTGTATTCACAGTGTCTAGCATGCTTCTTAATATGTAAGAGACTCAATAATTATTGGTTGAATGAAAAAACAAATACATGGGCAAATAAAAAAGAAATCATTCTCTAGTTCTTCTTTCCCGGGCTGCAGCCCTGTGAATCATCCAGACTTCCCCCAACAGGGTAAAAGGTTTGTAAGTGCTGGAAAGTGATGGTTACTACCTGGGCCAACTCTCACTAGCATTTTGTAACAGTTGCACATAACCCCCTTGGCCTCTTGAAAGTTTCTCTATCTGCAAGCTGCCTGCAATTGCTAGTGGGAATATTACTCCTCTTGCCCATAACATTGATCTTGGAGCAGTAACCACACAGGGCAGCCAAATAGCAGTACATGTTATAGCCCGTGGAGCTGGTGTGTATCAGCGTATCAGCTGAGTGCCTCTTGCAATCACGCCCTGTGTTTAGCAGCACAATATTCTCAGGTGCTTTTGCAACAGACTTGCACCAAGCGGAAATCATGGTGCGCAGAACCAGTGACTCCATCAAACATCCTAAAATCCTTTCGGCACAGCGAGTTCTAGCTATGGCTAGAATCCCCGGGGGATAATTTTGATCAAGCAGAAGCTGCCAGAGATTCTTCCAACTCGGAAAGCACAGGGGCTGTCCACTGCTATACACATTCCCTTCTCTCCTGGTGCCTCTTCGCCTGTGCCCCTGAGCCTGCATTCTGGTTGTCATGACTTCTGAGGGAGGCACCCAGAGGAGTGGGCAGGCATTTACCCCAGTGTAGGAGGGAAGGAAGTGGACACCATTTAAAGGATGAGCAAAACAGTTATCTCAGGAAGTGCAGGTCCTACAAGATGGAGTTTAGACCCATAGTTTCTGCGACCATGTTCTCTGCTAAGGCAAGGCCTACCCTACGGGGTATTTTCCAAGAGAAACAACTACGTTTCCTTCCCAATGTCCTCTTCCCAGGGCAGGAGTGAGTACAAAGAGAACACTGTATTGGCTTCCCCTCTCGCTTCCAGCCATCAGAGGGACATTGCCCTGGAAGCAAAAATGAAATGCATCCTTCAGTGCCAGTGCAGAGCTCCCCTCTACAGGCTAGAAAGGATGGGGCTTGTCCTGGGCCAGGCCCTGCTGCTTCCTGGGCTCCAACCAGCGTACGATGGCTCCCATGCAATTCCCAGTTTCTCCTCCCTGCCCAGAATCCGCTTTCAGCCTGGACAGGGGAGAAGGTAGGATTTCTTTCTAAGCAGTCCTCCCCACCCCATGGCCTTGGTGTCAAATTGAAACAGTTATATACATACCCTACATTTCCCATTTCTTTCTGTGCATTTCCCTCATATATGATGGGTGCACCTGCCTATCTTCTCCATTAGGATATAAGCATCTCCTCTCTCCCTTTCCCCTGCCCTACAGGTGAGCATAGTGCTTGATCTATAACAAGTGCAGGATAATAAACATATTTTATTTTATTTTTTAAAGATTTGTTTATTTATTTGAGAGTGCACACACATGTGTGGGGAGGGGGGTTGCCTTGGAGAGGCAGAGGGAGAAGGAAAAGGAGAGAAGCAGACTCCCTGCTGAGCACAGAGCTCCATCCCAAGACCCGTGACATTATGAACTGAGCCGAAACCGAGAGTCGGAATCCCAACTGCCTGAGCCAGCCAGGTGCCCCTAGAGACACATATTTTAAAGAAACACATATGTGGCCAAAGATTGTGGGATTGTTGCAGTTCCAGTAGATTTAAGATTCTTTTTTTTGCTGAAGGTGACTTTAAGGAGGCATGGGACTGACTCTTGCTTCTTGAAGTTAAAAGTCGAAGAGGAAGGGCATCACATCTGGCTGGCTGATGCATTGTTGGAAACTTTCCAACCAAGTTGAGTGCCACGGCTCAGGCTTCTTCCCCAACATGGCAGTGTCCCTCCTCAGTCAACTTCCAGAGGCAGGATGGAGGCGGTGTGCTGGCCTCAACCTGCAGGCTCACCAGCACTCTCTCCGAGCTGTCTCAGAAACAGAGATGGTGAGGACCAGTACTCTTCCAGCCTTCCAGTGCTATCCTGAAGAAGGGGGAATGTTGTCCAGTGAAACCTTAGATCACTGGAGGGCACTGTCTTCTTTTATGGGAGGGGACTCAGGCAGGATCCTTCCAGTGTCCTGGGCGGGGTGTGTGGGCTCTGAACTTTCAGCTTTCAGCTTTATTCTTTTGATGTTTTAGTTCTGCTGTGGATGATATTCCAAGCTGCTCCTTCCCTCCTCCGCTGGGCTCTGCCCTGAAGTCATCTGAGCCCATTCTGCTGAGAAATTTGAAAGGATGAAAGTTGATGTCTGGGGGACTGTTTTGAAAAGCTCAAATTCAAATTTGAGTGTTATCATTGTTAATTATAAGTTCAAACTCAAAGTGATATTATCACTACTAATTCTAGTTAGCTTCCTCTTTTGTAGAGAAGATGGAGGATGAAAGCCATACATTTTGTAAATTGATTACTAATGTTCAAAGGGTTAGAATATAAGATAACACACCATGTTCTCACTAGATGGAGCATAATTTAAATTTTCTTTGATTCAGAAAACATTTCAGCATCTTGCAGTCAATCTGCTAACACTATAAGAAATTCTGATTTTTGCATGGTTGATTGAATTTTGGATAAACTCTCATTCACCGTATATTTAGTAGTAGTATTAGCATATGTTTAAATCAATGACAGTTACTGATGGCTTACTGTGTGCAGGGTATCATGACATGTGATAACAATAGATAAAAGTCTAGATGGAGCAAATAAAACTCTATGAGACAGAACTAAGGGCAATTCAGTTGAAGGGAACCCTGAGCAGAAGGCCTGGGGATGGTCAGCACCGGCGTGCTCGGGGACTAGAGAGATCATGAGTGTGCCTGAGAGTGAGGACCCTGCAGATAATAATAATAATAATTGCAATAATATGCACAGCGTTTATTGAGCATTTACCACTTGCCAGGCATTGTGCTAAGTGTTTTCCATTGGGAAATCATTGTATCTCCACAGTAACTCTGTGAGGAAAATCCTGTTTTGTTTCTCAGATGAGGAAACTGAAGCATGCAGGGATTATGACCTGCTGCCTCAGTATGTGGTGGAGCTGAGATTTGTGCCCAGGCTGTGTGACTCCAGAGCCTGTGCTCTTGGGAGAGCTGACCGCAAAGGGCCAGGGAGCAGAGGGTCTGGGTGCCAGCTAAGGAAGGAGTGGGGAAAGCAAAGAGGCATGGCTGGGAATGTATAAAAAAGTTCCCAAGTTCATTACTAAGATTATTACAAGGGGTGCCTGGGGGGGCTTAGTCGGTTAAGTGGCCAGTTCTTGGTTTTGGCTCAGGTCATGATCTCAGGGTCTTGAGATCAAGCCCGGTGTTGGGCTCCATGCTCAGCGGTGTGTGTGCTTGAGATTCCCTCTCTCTCTTTCTTTCTCTCTCAAATAAATAGATCTTAAAAAAAATTATTACATGTCCCTCCCTTCAGGCTATACTCTTGGGCCTGAAACTACCTATCTTTCCACCTCTGCCATGTTTCATCCTTCCAGGAATAGCATAATAGGAAGAAGGGATAGATGGGCGTCTAGCTCTCTGTTTTGCTGCTAGCCAGCTGTCCGACCTTGGATAAACTATCCGGGCTCACCAAGCCTCAGTGTCCTCAGCTCTAAAATAGGAATATAATTCCAGGGTTGTTGTCAGGATCAAGCTAGATATCCTTTGTAAAACAGAACAAAATCTGAACTCATTAATAGTAGCTAGTGAAGGTGGCTCCAAATCATCTCTTTCACAAAGTTTGTCCATCCCAATTATCTGCAGTAAGAAGTTATACTTATATATTGATTTACTCATCTTTCTCCTCAAGGCCAGCCACAGTACCCCCCTCTCTTCATAGTCCCAACACCAAAACAGCTCCTGCTGGATGCTGAATGACTCCGGGATCCCTTCCCGCTGGAATGGATCTTGAAGGTCACCAGCCTCATCAGCCCACTGCAATGTCAGCCTAGTGGGGGACCAGACCAAACACAAGGGTCACTTGCTGACGGCCAAAGGAGGTGAAAAGAAGAGGTATGGGGAATTAATGTAAACCCCAGGAATAACATAGATCACGGAAGGGCCTGTTTACCATAGAAGGAATTGCAGAGTGGATACATGTCAGTTGGAGGGAGCACCAAAGGGGAGGATGCCCGAGGATGCCCCATTTGGCCCAAGGCTGGCTGTAATGTCAGTCCCCTCCCCTACCTTCCCATTGCCCTCAGCTTCTCCTGCTACAGGGCACCAATGCCATTTAGGAGTTCTGTGTGATGGGCTTTGTCTACATCACTCTGCACACCTCGTTTGCCCTGCTGAAAATAGGGGGTCTTAAAAAGTCCTCTATTCTAAGCCAGGCATTATACTGGATCCTTTACAGAGATTAGCTCTAATTTTCATCAAAACCCCCAAAACAATATTATTCATATTACCATTTACTGCTGAGGAAACTGTTATCTCAACAATACAGCTGGTAAGGCGATGGAATAAATACTAAGGGTCATGGTTTTGTAGCTAGAAACCTTTGTTCTGATCCCTCAGTGTTTTCTCTATGAATTGGGAAGACCAGTTCCACTTTACAAGATGGTGAACGTGACAGCATTTTGCCAACCAGTTACAGTACAAACGTTTATTAGGCAACTAACATATGCCAGCCAAGGGTAGTCAGACATTGGGTGTTATGTCTTTTAGTTCCTGTACACCTCATGATGCGTAGCGTCATGCCCTGTGCCCTCTCTTCTGAACTTGCACTTGGGATGGAAGGGTTCTGCTTACACCATAGTTCCTGGGAAATTCCACCTTGACTCAGTGTATTATTATCAGACAAAACACTTCCTTGCTCATCCATTTTCCCAACTAGCAAATGAAGATGAAGATAACTTGTCTGAGAAAGCTCTGGTAAGAAGTACTATCTGGACACAAAGCATTATTCAGAAAAAAAAAATACATCCAATGCAGCTGTGAGTGAAGTGTCATTTTTAGCTGTTTTTAACAGGTGCGCCGAGGGGCGAGAAACACCAAAGGGGAAGCAATCTGTGCGGACACTGTGAACCGCCTGAGATGCAGAGACAGGATGAGGCCTCACCTGAATGTGGGGAAGGGTGCTTGCTACTGTTGCAGACGCTGAAAACACTCCATCCAAGTGAAATGGGTGCCTCAGCTCTCGCAGGGTTTTCCTGGGGGCAAGGGGTTGGCATTAGCCAAAGCCAGGAAGAAACGGATCTGGTGGGATGCCCTGAGGGTGCTGAGGGACACTCTCTGTCCAGACGGCAGATGGGCGCTTCCAGTGGAGCGCGCACTGCAGGTTAGATCCCGTGGCAAGAACGCAGGCTTGGCCCCACCTGTCAGGCAATGCTGTTAGAAGGAAGGGAGCCCAGCATTCATCCTCCTGATCTGTAATGTGACTTTTCTCGAACACATAAGCATGGCTGTATGTGCATGACCTGGAGCACCCAGAACTCTCAAGATTTGAAGTCACATTTTTACCAACAGCCCTGGCTGCATGCCAGACTCCAGACCTTAGGTTTGCTCTTGCAGCCTCACACCTCAGTGAGAAAGGAAGGGGCCCATGAAGTGTAAGGAACACTGTTCTTGTTCTGCGGGGCTCCCACTGAGAAGCAGGAAGCATCAGAAATCCTAGGAAAACTTGATGAGGGGTAGGAGAGGGAGGCATGGGGATAAAGACGCTATACTTAGAGAAAGCAGAAGCTAGAATTTCAAGAGTGAAGGGTTACACATTGGAGCTTGAGTTCTGGCTTCTGACATTGTTAACCACGTGGCCTTGCACACAGCTGCTCTCTGGGAGGGCCCGTTTCCGCATCTGACATTCTCCCTTTGCCCCTCCCCCTGTTCACATGCTCTCTTTCTCTCTCAAATAAATAAATAAATCCTTTTTTAAAAATCAAAAGGGTATGAGATTTGCATTCAAATGATTTGAAATTGAGATTTTAATTTGCCAATTTACTAGCCGGGTATCCTTAGACAAATAACACAATCCCTTTCTACCTCAGTCTGTTTGCCATTAAAAATGGGTATTACAAATAAACCTTCACAGCACTGTGGGAAATAAGTGGGACCAATGTGAAAAGCACCTAATAATTAAACATTATACAAGTGTTAGCTGTAATTATTGTTGTTGCTATCAACCTTAATCTTCAACCTTAATCTATCAAGCCAACATTAGTAGATCAGTTGTGACCAGAGGTCTAGAAGCAGCTGGAGAAACGTGGAGGAGCAGAGTGCCAGGACTTTTTCTATTCTGTCATCATGGGAGTGCTAACCTAATAGAGGGATTCTTCAAGTCAGTAATTTCAATTTCCATCTCTGCTGATAAATAAAGGGATTTACTTTGATTCTCTAGTGAGCTCAAGAGAAGCTCACTATTCGTTGGTTGTATTGTCTCCTTTACCCTAAGCCTGAACCTGGTTGACTTATCATTTGCTTAGATGGTGCCTTTCTTTGGAGAACTCCATTCATTCATTTATTTATTCAGCAAAGGTTGATGGAGTTTCTGCTAGGTGCTACACAGCAGCAGAAAACCAAATCAGACTTGGACACTCCCCTCAAGGATCTTATTGTCAAGTGTAAAAGACAACTAAAGTAGGTCATTATGGCAAAACGAAGCAAACACTGTAACAATGGCATCAATGATAGGGCATGGGGATGGATGGAAGCAGTGCTATTTCGCTGAGAAGATGAAATGGGGTCTTACAGCAGACAGATCAAGGGGCAGAGGGACAGCATTTTAGGCCCGGGAGAGTAGGTTGAAACAAGACAGCAGAGGTCAGAGGTTCAGGGAAATCGAAAGCGGATCAGTGTCGCTGGAGTATTGCGTGTGTGTGTGTGTGTGTGCGTGTGTGTGCGCGCATAGGGGGTGGAGGGTGGGGGCCCTGGAGAGAGAGAAGGAGAAAGGCTGATTGGTGATATCCTTATTAAATCAATGGATGGCAGAAACAAAATATCTTTCCCCTTCCACATCTTGGTTTTTCCTGAGACTGATAATTCATCTACTTTTGCAAACTTCATTCTAGTTCCGCTGGCTACATGCCAAGCACTGTGCTGAATGCTAAGGATAAAAACAAGAATAAGACATTGGGGATAAGAAGGACATCCAAAATCTTGACCTCAAGCACAAAGTTCTATCCTTTCTGCTAATTTACTCAAATATTAACCTTCGACCCCATTAAGATCACCAGTCCATTGGCCCTACCAGTTTTTCCACTGATCTTACCTTCATGTACTCATTTTCTCTTCACCTGAATTCCATATTCTAGTGCTGCTGCAGCTCCTTTATAAAAACTTAACTTCTGTCCCCATCCCCTATGCTAATCAGTTGGCAGAGTTCCACTCTGGTTGAAACCAACTCTCCATCTACTCTGTGCCCACACTGGAGAAGCTGAGCATTATTAAAAGGAAGGAAAGAAGAGAAGGAGGGAGGGAGGGAAGAAGAAAGGAGGGAGGGAGAGAAGGAAGGAAGGAAGGAAGGAAGGAAGGAAGGAAGGAAGGAAGGAAGGAAGGCAGGGAGGAAGGCAGGGAGGGAGGAAGGCAGGTAGAGAGGGAGGAAGGAGAAAGAGAAGAAAAATACACATACAACTCTGCTTGTTCAACTTCCTCCAATTTATGACTATAAATCTCAAAAGAATACTCTGCATTGGCCAGGCAATCCAACTCTGTTTTCCTAAATGTACAAAATCTGCTTCCTACTCTCTGAGATTACTATTTTATACCTTCCTTTTTTCCCTCCACCATCCCCCAGCTGATGATCTTGCTTCAAAGATCTTTTGGGGGTTGGGGAATGAGGTCATTCTCAGACAGATGATTCTTCTAAACCACTGCATCTGTAGCCCGTACCCTGCCTCCCTGCCTGTCACAATGGAGGACACGCGGCGGCTCCATCTCTCCTTCTGTGCTTTGTTCCCAACGCTTCTTATCTTCCCAAGAGCTTTGAGAGAAAAGAGGACAGAGGATGATTTAAGTTTTCTAGTTTCCAAGTGGATCGATGTGTTATTTTTCCAATATGCTTTTTTTTTCCCCCTTGGAAGAAGCCTATGTGACTTTGGATAAGTGACTGAGCCTCTGAGTCTCAGCTTTCTTGTCTGTACGGTGGGCCTCATCTTCTGATTTAAGACAGTAGGTTGTATAGGTATTCATCTCAGAGGATTCAAAATAAGAATTTTGAATGGAAGGACTATTTAAAGAGGTGTGGGCAGGGTTCAAGCGACAGACAAGATAAGGCGAGGCATCCAGAGATTAGCCACAGTGGGAGGCAGCTATGTCCCCAAGGACTCAAGAGCTGGTGTCCCCAGAGCTGCAGAGACAGCCGGGAGGCAGGGCAGCCCAGCCAAGCCACAGCCCTGGGAGCAGGCAGCTAAGCAGGGGGTAGGCAGGAGAGTCTGGCCCTTCTCCCTCTTTCCACCCCTCCGATCCCCTGAAGCTGACTATTGGCCAGATCCAGCAGAAGCCAGAGGCAAGGGAGCCTGGGCAAGGTGGTGCAGAGTCAGCCTCTGGGGGGCAGCTGAGCAGGGTGCCCGAGGGGAGGCAGCCTGGGCGTAAGTAGTAGCCAGCACCAAAGCCATTCTCCGAGGCAGTGCTGCGTTTCAGGACACAGACTTCTGTAGTGAAAACTCCCATCACAGTGTATCAAGGCTGGAGTGTTCAACCTTCCACCTTGCCTTTGTGTTCAGAGTGCATTTTCCCCTGGAGAGTGGGTGGCTCAGGGGTGAGCCCGCAGCCCTGCAAGGCCCTGAGCTCAACCTGTAAGGCAGACTTGGAGAGAATCGATTTAGTTCACAGACCATGGCAGAAGCTCAGAGAAGGAAATCAGAACAATTCCCAACTTCCTATTCTTCAACTGCTCATCTTGAAGCCATACCTTTCCCTCTCTTTCTTCCTCTTCTTTTCGTCTGTTTTCTTTTGAAAGAGAGCTTCGTTGTTTACTAATTGTTGGCATAGAGCACACATTTGATACTCTCCTTGGAGACTCTCATCTTTGCTTGGTAGCAGTCAATCAGCATGCTTCGCTCTCAACAATATTAGCATCCAAGATGGTGAGATAAACAAGCTCATTAAAAAGCAAGTTGTTACATGAAGCAAACACCTTAGACTAATAGAGCTTGGCATCCTCTGTGGTACACCCAGGGAAACAGTATTAACAGCCTTGATAGCAGGCTGCATTTAAGAGAAAAGCCCAGAAGGCAGCTAGTTGATCCTGTAGAATTATTCAGGCAGCCTCATCCATGTATGGCACCATGGGGAAATGCTGGGCCCCGTGAGCTCAGAGATACAATGTTTAGACAGCACACTTATAGGAGGAGATTTTCACTCATTTAGGGGGACTTTTTCAGACACTTAACAAACATCTATGGGGTACCCATGACATGTACATGCTAGCTACTGAACACATAAGATGTTGTCCCAGCCACAAAGGGCTCACATTCTTCTGGGTGACACAGCCTGTAAACAGAACCAGGATCCAGGGAGTTTAGTGCAATGATAGAGCGATTCCCAGTACAAGGCTGTGGGACACAAATAAGATATAATTAGCCCAATTATGGCTGGGATACAGGGTGAGGACAACTCTTTGGGGCCTGTAGCTTTTTTATTTATTTCAAGGAACAGTTAATACAACATTGCATGTAAAGTTGTGTCTAAGAGCTCAATAGCCTTGTCTTTCTTTCCACTTGGAGACTAATTGAATTTATGCACGCCATATTTTCCTAGAGACCATATAACTTGAGGCAACTTGGAAGGTGGTCCCCACCCACAGGCTTAGAGCCATCCCTGAAGGAGGGGGAAAGCCTTGGCATGCATATGGCAGCCATACTGGTGCTGGCCTGGAATGTCATGTGCTGAATGTCCGGTTAGAGGAGTTAGGAGGCCAGGGAGGGCAGGGCGCTGGGGACTAACTTGGGCCAAAGAGAGGAGTAGGTTGAAATGATGGTGAGATTTGTAGGTTTCTATCTAAACTGGTCTGATTGAGGAGAAATTTTGGAAGTGCAAGGCCTCCCTGGGCCTTTTGGGGGAAGCTAGGACCTGTCTGATCTTAGCAAGGAGTCCAGAGTAGGTGTTTGGTTTGGTTTGGTTTTAAATCCCCATCTTAGGAAGGAGTCTGAGGTTCCAGTGGGCATACAGAACGGGAGCAAATCACAGAGGAGATGAGAGATGGGAGGTTTTGAGTCAGGATCTAATTCATCTTCCTTGTCCTCTGTCCCACAGATTCAGCGCTGAGTCTGGGTGACATTTTGGCTCAGGGTTTGCTCCAAGGTGGCTGTGTTCCCATGATGTCTTTGGAGCATCACTTGATTTGTAGGTAAAGAATGAGAACGAACCAGCACATTACTGAGCTGGCCTGCCCCAGCCTGTGTGTGGGTTCTCAGGGGGCTGCTGAGACAGACCCACCAGGCCCTGAACACCCATGGGAAGCTAGGTAAGGAAGGAACAGCAAATCCACAGGTCTCAGAGTCAATGTAGAAGAGAAGGGTTGTGAAATTTTTGCTGACTGTATTAACCTCTAAAGAAAGCAGAGATTTTGGCTAATTTTTCTAGAAAACATTCTTTTTCACTTGTACCTTTCTAAACTGGGGTTTGTTCTATTGATCTCTATTGAGCTCATGAGATCACATCTTTTGCAGTAGGCACTGGATCGCCTAAAAAGAAATTATTGGATATTTTGAGAGATGTATAGTGTCTGTCTGCATCCATAGCATTGTGTACCATTCCTGGTAGATGCCCAGTAAGTATTTGCTAAATTAAAGAACTCCAGAAACATTAACTAGAGAAGGCTATCAGTACCACGTGTATGAGTTCACGAACGGTTTGGGGTGAGAAGAACAAGATCAGTGGGATCTAATGTAAATTGTCACTGATGGGAACAGACACATGGCATTGCTAGAGGCCCCTCATGTCCCCCCTTCTGCCCTCTTCACCTTCAATGCACCCCGAGTGGAGGGAGGAAGGCAAACATGGAAAAGGGCTCTGATAAAAGGCAGGAAGCATATCTCTCCGCTTACCTAGGCCTTCGTAATTTTTTTCATCAGTATTTCGTCACTTTTAGCACACAGACTCTGTACATGTTTTGTTCAATTTATACCTAAGAATTTCATTGGTTTTGGAGTAATTATAATCGGCATTGCGTTTTTATTTCAGTTTCTACATGTTTGTTGTTGGTACATAGAAATACTATTGATTTTTGTACGTTGGTCTTGTATTCTGTGATCTTGCTGGACTCATTGATTAAGAGTGTTGGGGTGTATCACTTGGGATTTTCTGTGTATCTAATCTTGGGATCTATAAATAGAGAGTTTTAATTCTTCCTTTTCAATCTTTAGGCCTTTCTAGGAATCATAAGAGCCAGACATGTTTTCCTTGTTTCTGATCTTGGGGAGAAAGCACTCAGCATTTCATCATCATATACTATATTAGTTGTAGGTGTGTTTTATAGACTTCATTCATCAAGTTCCGTAAGTTTCCTTTCACTCCTAGTTCACAGAGAGTTTTTATTATAAACAGGCAATAAATTTTGTCAAATGTTTTTTCTGCATCTACTGAGACAATCATATGATTTTTCTTCCTTAGTCTATTAATGTGGTGGACCACATTGCTTGATTTTTTAAAAAAGATTATTTATTTATTTGTTAGACAGAGAAGAGAGGGGGAAGGGCAGAGGGAGAGGGAGAAGCAGACTCCCCACTGAGCAGGGAGCCCAACACGGGGCTTGATCCCAGGACCCTGAGATCAGGACCAGAGCTGAATGAAGGTAAAGGCTTCACCGACTGAGCCACCCAGACGCCGCATCACATTGCTTGATTTTTTTGAATGATGAACCAGTTTTGCATTATTGGGGTAAATTCCACTTGGTCATGATATATTATCCCTCACATATCACTGGAATTGATTTGATACTATTTTGTTGAGGGTTTTGTGTGTATGTGTGCCAGGTCATGAGATATATTAATCTGTACTTCCCTTAAAATATTTTGGTCTGGTTTTGATATCAGTATAACACTGGCCTCATAATATGAATTGCAAAGTTTCTCTCTTCTTCAAATTTCTGGAAAATATTATATGCAATTGGTATAATATCTTTATAAATGTCTGGTAGACTTCACTGAGTAAGCCACCTAGGCCTGGAGTTTCTTTGTTGAAAAGGTTTAAATACAAATTCAATTTCTTTAATAGAGAGAGAATTACTCAGATTATTTATTTTGAATGAATTTTGCATCTTTCAAATAATTGCTTCGTTTCAACTAAGGTTTCAAAATTATGGGTATAAAGTTGTCATATTCTTCCCATATTATCCTTTTAGTATACATGGGATCTGTAGTGATGTCCTCCCTTTCACGCCTGATATTGATAATCTGTGCTGTCTTTTTTTCTTGGGCAGCATGGCTAGAAGCTTATCAATTATATTGATTTTGGGGGCGCCTGGGTGGCTCAGTCAGTTAAGCGACTGCCTTCGGCTAAGGTCACGATCCCAGGGTCCTGGGATCAAGTCCCGCATCAGGCTCCCTGCTCAGCGGGGAGCCTGCTTCTCCCTCTGCCTGCCTCTCTGCCTACTAGTGCTTCTATCTCTCTGTCAAATAAATAAATAAATAAATAAATAAATAAATAAATAAATAATTATATTGATTTTTTTAAGAACTAGTGTTTGGTTTCACTGATACTTTCTGTTGGTTTTCTCATTTCAGTTTCACTGATTTCTGCTTTTGTCTCTATTATTCCCCTCTTTTTGCTTTGGGTTCGATTTCCTCTTTTTTTTTCTGCTTTTCTTAAAGTATATGCTTATATAATTTGAGACTTTTCTTCTTTTCTGTGTAACTATTTAATGTTTTAAATTTCCCTGTAAGCACTGCTTTAGACACATCCCACACCTTCTGATGTGTTGTTTTCTCTTACAGCTTTTGCTGTTTATCCTTGCTGCCCAGTTCCACAATGGGGCTACACTTGGCTCAAAGCTGAGAGACAAAAGAAGACAGATAGACCCAAAGCTCTCCACTTTCCGGTTATTCTTCACCTTTCGACATCCCAACCCAATGTGCATGCTAATGTGAACTTTTCAAAGTCCTCAAGAGGTTGGGTTTTTGAACTGTGTTTAGAGTTTTTCACTGTAATCAGTGGGCTATGGAGCTATGGAGGGCTAACGTCACCCTCATCTTGGCCAGCATTTGAAATCCTGCCTGATTCTGAGCTTCCATCAGATTACCTAGTACAAAGCTGTGTGTTGAAAGATACTCATCCATATGGGACTAAACCCATGCACTAAATGCGCCCCCCCACCACCACTATACCTGAAGCAAGGGACAGGGAGTGACATGTGGAAATGTCTTCTGTTCCCAAAGGAAAGCAACTGCTTCTTATGCTTTCCAAAGGAAGAGAAATCCCCAGGCTGCTTTCAGACTAGGAGAAGGATGCAGAACTGGCCTCTGCCCTCTAGAGATCACAGCTGAGAAGCTCTGGCCAGTGAGTGAAGAGAGAGGTAGGCAGAAGTCTCTCTGAATAAAGGGGAACCCTCCTACACTGTTGGTGGGAATGCAAGCTGGTGCAACCACTCTGGAAAACAGTATGGAGGTTCCTCAAAAAGTTGAAAATAGAGCTACCATACGATCCAGCAATTGCACTTTCATACAATACAATACATTGAAATACAATAAAATTGTATTTTTAACATGGCTCATGCTCCCCTACAAATGTAGGGATCCGAAGGGGTACATGCACCCCGATGTTTATAGCAGCAATGTCCACAATAGCCAAACTGTGGAAAGAGCCAAGATGTCCATCGACAGATGAATGGATAAAGAAGATGTGGTATATATACACAATGGAATATTATGCAGCCATCAAAAGGAATGAGATCTTGCCATTTGCAACGATGTGGATGGAACTAGAGAGTATTATGTTAAGTGAAATAAGTCAATCAGAGAAAGATAAGTATCATATGATTTCACTGATATGAGGATTTTGAGAAACAAGACAGAGGATCATAGGGGAAGGGAGGGAAAAATGAAACAAGATGAAATCAGAGAGGGAGACAAACCATAAGAGACTCTTAATCTCAGGAAACAAACTGAGGGTTGCTGGAGTGGTGGGGGGTGGGAGGGATGGGGTGGCTGGGTGATGGACATTGGGGAGGGTATGTGTTATGGTGAGCGCTGTGAATTGTGCAAGACTGTTGAATCACAGATCTGTACCTCTGAAACAAATAATGCAATATATGTTAAGAAAAAAAAAAGGAAGATAGCAGGAGAGGAAGAATGAAGGGGGGGAAATAGGAGGGGGAGACGAACCATGAGAGACGATGGACTCTGAGAAACAAACTGAGGGTTCTAGAGGGGAGGGGGTGGGGGGATGGGTTAGCCTGGGGATGGGTATTAAAGAGGGCACGTTCCGCGTGGAGCACTGGGTGTTATGCCCAAACAATGAATCATGGAACACTACATCAAAAACTAATGATGTAATGTGTGGTGATTAACATAACAATAAAAAAGAAGTCTCTCTGAATAAACTCTAAATGTGCACTCTGGATACCCCAGTCCAAATGAGATCTCTCCTTATTTCATTCTTTTGCTCTTCGATTTGGACACCCTGCTCAGCAGAGAGCTTGCTTCTCCCTCCCCCTCTGCCACTCCCCCTGCTTGTCCTCCCTCGCTCGTGCTCTGTCAAATAAATAAATAAAATCTTTTTCTAAAAAAAAAGTAATTTTGAGGGGTGCCTGGTGGCTCAGTCGGTTAAGTGTCTGCCTTGGGCTCGGGTCATGATCCAGGGATCCCGGGATCCTGGGATCCAGTCCCATGTAAGGCTCCCTGCATAGTGGGGAGCCTGCTTCTCCCTCTCCCGCTATCCCTCCTTCTGCTCGTTCTCTCTCTCTCAAATAAATAAATAAAACCTTTTTTAAAAATGTTCAAAAAGAAAAACGTAGTTTTGAGCACTCATAGCCCCCAACACACGCACAAATTATATAATTATAAGAAAACCATCTATAATGCTTACTATGTGTGTTAGGCACTTCCCTAAGCCTAGATTAGTAGATAGGTCGCTGTTAATGTATCAAATAAAAATGAGTAAAACTTACTTTTGTTTTTATTTGTTTTAGATAAAAAGTACATATTAATAGAAATTCTAATATTTTCTTCTCACACCTCTATGGGGCATCTTGCACACCTTGGGTTGTATGCACCCCCCACTTTTGTGACCACTGATGTAATCTACCCATTGAGAACTAAGTGACGCTCAGCCTTGTATTGTTCCCTGAGTACCTGCTGTGTGCCAGGTACCATCGTATCACGGACGGAAACGAAGATTCAGGAGGTTTCATGACATGCTCATAAATTACTGGTACCTTTGTGGTCACACTATAGTAAATGGTACATCTGGGACTTCATCCTCCAGTCCTCCAAATCTCTTTTACCCCAATTCCCCAGAAATGGGATTTTCTTCAGCCAGTCGGGGTCCTATTAACAGAGAAGTAGGGGGTGGTGGGAAAACAGGGGACCCACGTTGCCGATATTCTGGTGGTCGCTCTCATAGGAGGTCAAAGTTCCAGATCCCCTGGAAGGTCATGAATCTCAGCTCAGAGGAGGAAGTCATCTTCTCCCTCCCTCTCCCTGAAGCTGGCGTCCCGACCCCACCTCCCCTCCCAGTGTGGCACCAGAGGGACAAGTGGCTTCTCCCATCACTCACCACTTCTTCTTCCCCCCTTGCCTCTCTGCCAACACCTCTCGGCTCTCACCAGCCTCCTCAGTTCCGAGCTGTTCCTTGAAAATTCACTAATGAAATTCCAGTTTCTTTTGTAATTGTATTTTTAACATGGTTCATGCTCTGATACTAACCTTAAATCAAACTCTTCACAGAGAGACTATTATCACAGGGTGACAAGCTCCTTTCTGCATGGCTCATTACGGAAACATTTATTCAGGGCCTCCTGGATGATATGAATGGGTGCCTTGGAGGGCCGCAATGACTTAATCCACTACAACCAAGGGATTTTAATTTCCTCTCCTGGGCTCCCCACTTTGGTTCCCTGCCTGAGTTGGTCCCTCACTTTGGATGCATAGCTGTGGTGGGGTGGCTGGGCTTCACTTGGGCCTAGAGCCTGGAGAGGGCCTATTCTGGCCTCAGAGCCAAGGGCACAGATCATAAAAGCAGCCTGCAGCCCTGGGCCTCGGTGGTTCGTCCAGATTCCGGCCAGCTGGTTTCCTCATCATGGTACCTGCTCTCTCCAGCGGCAACTAAATAGAAAATGTGAAAGTAAGCTCTTGGAATGGGGAAGGCGTGATGGCAGCTTCAATCTTCTCAGAGGCCCTGGCAAGACGCCTACATCCAGGATACTTTACGAATCTTTGTTCAGCAGTTGAGAAAAACGGTGGACTCATCAGGGAGCCCAGACATGAAAACAGGGCTATGAGAGTGAAGCCATATGAAGACATGAGGATGACCCGAAGATGACACGAGAAAGTGCAAATTCTGGACAGAGACTTTTGTATGGGTTTCGCAAGGGTGAAAAATATCACACAGAAGATGAGCATAATGGGATGCTAAAGGGGATTTTTCTTTTTGCTCCGGAATTAGCAACTGGGAGTCAAAGGAGAAGTGGAATATCAAAGGTCCGCACATTTTTTTAAAGGTTTTATTTATTTATTTTGAGAGAAAGAGAGAGAGAGAGCACAAGCAAAGGGGAAGGGCAGAGGGAGAGAGAGAAGCAGGCTCTCCAATGACTGGGGTGCCTGATAGACGCGGGGCTTGATCCCAGGACGCTGGGATCATGACCTGAGCCGAAGGCAGACACTTAACCCACTGAGCCACCCAGGTGCCCCAAGGGGCCACACATTCTAACAAGAGTCAGAAATAATTAGAGCCAGACACCTCTTAAGGCTTCATAAGAGGTAAACTGTCTTTGCTCAAATGTTCCATGTTTGTTGAACAATTTGAACTCAAGGACATATGAACATCAAACAAGATTGCTTCTAACCACTGTCTCCAACTCACCTCTGCTCAGTCCCCCTTTCCCTCCCTTTACTGACACCTCAGGCAAACCTCATAGTTTTCCAGTCATTTTCTGTTATAACAAAGTCCGGGTCAGTCCAATTTAAGAGGCTCATCCCTCCCTCCAGCTCGGCTCCGACCTGCGGTCCCAGCAACTTGGAGGGGGAGAGACTTCTCTCTCCCTCTCCTCCCTCTCCTAGTTCCAGCTTAATGGGGATTGGGATTGAGAGGCAGGAATAAGAGAGAGAGCAAGGGTCCCCCTAGGTTACTGGCCACTGTACCTGGAATGATCTTGGAGGTGGTGAGTTTAGAGACAGACCAAACCGTAAGAGATCCCCAGAATTCAGTTGGATACCCATTAATTAACCAATGTGATGGGCTCTTACAGATGTAAGAGTTTTGTGGCCTAAGAGGAAGAACTAGGCAGGAGTGCCTAGAAGTATCTTAAGGGCTAAATAAATACAAATACAGTCAAGAACAGAAGCAGCTGGGGTGGGATGTGGGGGGGATTCAGACATCCCTCAGTGGCCTGGGACCTGGATGGTGGGAGCTCAGACGGTTATGTGCTTTTGTCCTGAAGCCTGATCATCTTCCACCTTAACAACTGAGAAGGTATCTTCCAAAATTTTTGGATGACTGAGGATGTGAGGGTGATCTGGCTGCGACATCTGTCACCCCATTGATCGCCAGGGTTGATTCGGCTGATCTGGCTGGCTAGGCGGGTGTCCCCTTCCTCCCTCACCACTCCATGTGCGTCCCTCCCGAAGGTTGTCGAAGAGGACGACCTTCCCCGATAGAGGAGAGGACCGTTCTTTGGCCAAGGGTATACGAGTAGCTGCGCTCCCCTGCTAGAACCTCCAAACAGGCTCTCAAAATTTTTGGATGACTGAATTATCAAGTGAGGAAGCCCATTTTTTAGCCTTGAGAACATTTACAATTAAGTATACAGATGTTCATGAAAATTAAACCCATAGTATAATATTTTTATAAGGCATCTATACATATTTGTATTCCAGCTATCTACATTGTTTAAGAGAATCTGGCCTGTAAGAGAAGAAGGTCAGGGGCACCTGGCTGGCTCAGTCAGTGGAGCATGTGACCCTTGATCTCAGGGTTGTGAGTTCGAGCCCCATGTTGGGTGTAGAGATGACTTAAAAACAAAATCTTAAAAAAAAAAAAAAAAGAGTAGCAAGTCAATCTTGCGATTCTAATTCAAAGCGGTTAATTGAGTAATTAATTTGAACTTGTAACTTTAAGTAGAAATCTTATTAGGCATTATATTTGCATTAAAGCATTTAAGAAGTCTTAAGCTTTATCTTTTTATAAGTTTAATTTATTAGATCTGTGTTATTCAAGCACATAGGAAAGAAGCTTTTTTGTTAAGTCAAACATCTGGGGAACTTAAAATGGAAATTAAGTACATTTAATAATTAAATGTATAAATGCAACTTAAAATATTTGAAGAAGTTAAACTAAGTTTGTAAATGAGACCCAATGTTAATCAAAGGCCCCTTTAAAAAAGCTATTGTTAATGATTGCTAGAACTATAAATAGAATAATAAGATCTGTAAGCTGAATTTAAAAAAGCTGCAGAAAGAGCTGGATTTTTTCATAAATGGAATATTAATTGTGACGTTAAAGTACCTCTGAATGGTTCTTTTCTGTGCCCCCAATCTGCCCTTGACAGCCACCTGTCAGAGAGTCCTCTTCTGGAGGCTGCTTTTCTGGCTCACACGGACTGTTCCCGAAAGCCCTGTGTGTGGCAGGCTTGCGTGCAGTCCTTTGAGAGTTCCCCACCCCCTTGGAAGATTCTGTCTTCCAAGAACGTCCTGCAGTTCTGGCTTCTGGGGCTGCCTCAGCTGCCGCTCAGCTCTCTCCTTCATTGGGGTGACAGCGAGATTCCTCAAACCTTGCTCTTTCGGCTGCACATGACCAACGGGGGGAGTGCAACTGTTCTACCACCCTGCCCTACCTTCATGTTAATCCTTCTCTTTCTCTTCTTCCCCCTTCTCACAGGTACCCACAATTTCAACAAGCGATCTTCTTGGGGTTCTCTCACTTACTTTGGTGTCAAGAAAATAACCCACAAGCTTGTGACTCATGCCTTCAGTGATTCTCTCAATCCCTTTCTACCACCCCCCAGGCTTTTCAGTTGACTACAGAGGAGGCATGGGTGCTCGATGGCTTCCATTAAGCAGGATTCAAGACCACAGACCCCCTGATTAGACCACACAGATTGGGGTGGCTCGTGTACAAACACATCTGGGGTTTGGACCCTGAAAGGTGATCTGGCTGCCAAATAACGCTTAGGGACAAGCAGCAGGACTTCTTTTTCAAGTATTTCTGGGATGGCCTTACCACTCAGAAAGCAACAGTTGGAACCTGCTGTTGTTACTGAACGTTCCTCTCTTGCTTTGCTTTACCAGCTCCCACTTGAGTTCCGAGCTACAGCTGGGTACCTGGCTGTGAGGATGTCGAGCTGGGTACCTGGCTGTGAGGATGTTATGCACAAGGACTCTGAGAGAGCTGCTTTCCTTTTATTCCAGATTCTGCTTGTACCTTCTAAGGGCAAAAACTTTATCCCCTCCCCCACTCCCCCAGGACAATTAGGCACTACTGGGAATAGCAGTGGTGGTCAGAATAAAATCAACTTAACTAATGACACGTATATTTACTGAGCATGTATTCAACACCAGTGTTGTTAAAAATGCTTTACATGTGGTGACTCTTTCGGTTCTTATAACCACTTCACCTCTATGAAGTAGGTACTGTGATTACCTCCATTTTGTAGAGGAGGAAACTGAGGCACAGAAGGGTTAAGTAACTGGCCCAAGCTCTCACAGCTTGGCCAGGACTGGAGTCGGGATTGGAACCCAAGCATTCCAAGTCTGCCACATTCCCTAGATCTAGCAGTCGTCATACATTTCCATATACCCCTGGTCTCAGAAATCATTGGGTGTCTCAGAGCCAGGTGCCTGCAGAGAATCGATTTGGCCCAAACACCATCAGAAAATCCCATATGTATAAATTGTAACCAACTGACAAGAATAAAACAAGTCTTCCTCATTTTATAACCATAATGCTCCTTGCAATAGAAAGAGTCCCTCCAAATACGCTGAATATGGCATTTGATTTGCCAAAGCCTAATTTGCCCACAACTTTTCCAAAAGAGATCTCTTAGGTAGAAGAACCTCTCTGTTGCTGCACAGAGAGGAAACTCTGAGGTGAGGTCCCACAGTGAGGTGCTAGTGGTAGAGCCAAAAAGCCAATCAAGTTTAGATTCAGCCCAAGTTCATTTAATTGTGGATTCACTTAGTAAATCCCCACCAACAACATAAGACCAGAGGTAAGACATTTAAATATGCTATCTTTTAGTAAACAAAAAAATCCCAGGACATTATGATGTCTGATTCATTTAAAATCTAATTCTTTCTGTAATATTCCATGTAGGCGAGGCGAGAATTTTGTGAAGTTAATTAGTTCAAGTGCGATGCTAAGTCACTGAATAGAATTTGTCATTTTCACTGGGTTTCCTTCCCCACTGCTTTAGAGCAGGAGTTAAAGAAATGTGAACCAATAGTTCGTCGAAATCCAAGAGAGATTCTACCAATTGTGTTTAGAAGCATGGCAGTCAGAAGCTATCAGGGACGCCTGGGTGGCTCAGTTAAGCATCAGACTTAATTTCTGCTCAGGTTGTGATCTCAGGGTCCGGGGATCAAGCCCCACATTGGGCTCTGTGCTGAACGTGGAATCTGCTTGAGATTCTCTTTCTCCCTCTCTCTCTGCCCCTCCCCCCCTCTCAAAAACAAAAACCAAAAACAGGAAGCTGTCACTGAGGCTGGCACAGTTGGTAAAAATTCCACATCATGGTCAGGAAGTCTAGGGTGGAGGTAAAGGAAAGGGGCTGGATTCAGGGAGTGCTAGGAAAGCAGTTTTGCTTGGAAGGGGTGTTGACATAGTGGTTGTTTAACCAGGGGAGCTGGAGGAAATTTATTTTTACTTCTGACAAGAAATGTGTCAGTTGAGTGCATAGAGCCTATGTTGACATGTGAATGGGGTAGATTAGTCCAGGCTCTGAAGCTGGGTTTTTAGATTTGCTTTTTTTTTAATTGAGATATAATTGACATATTACATTGTGAAAGTTCGTGTACAACATGTTGATTTGATACATTTGTCTACCGCGATATGATTATCCATTGGCATAGCTAACACCCCTATCATGTCACGTAATTATTATTTCTTTTTTGTGGTGAGAACAAGTAAGATCCGGTGTCTTAGCAACTTTGAAGTTTATAATTGTATAACCACCATATATGGCATATTAATCTAATAGTTGAATGCAGGGGTTTGGGTGCCAGCCCCCACACAAAAATCCATGTATAACTTTTGACTCCCCCAAAACTGAAGTAATAGCTTATCATTCACTGGAAGCCTTACCAATAACATAGTCAATTAATACATATTTTGCATGTCATATGTATTATATGCTGTATTCTTACAATAAAGTAGGCTAGAGAAAAGAAATGGTATGAAGAAAATCATAAGGAAGGGGTGCCTGGATGGCTCAGTAGGTTAAGTGTCTGCCCTCAGCTCAGGTCATGATCCCAGGGTCCTGGGATTGAGTCCTGCATCGGACTCCCTCCTCAGCGGGGAGTCTGCTTCTCCCTCTCCCTTTGCCCCAACCCCCTGCTCGTGCTCTCGCTCTCTCTCAAATAAATAAATAAAATCTTTAAAAAAAAAAAAAGAAAATCATAAGAAAAAATACACTTACAATACCGTACTGTGCCACCTAGAGGTGGACCCGTGCAATTCGAACGGGTGTTGTTCAAGAGCAAACATTATTATTATCATAGTCAGTGTTGTTGACTGTAATCACTATGAGTAGTTCTCCAGGATGGATTCCTGGATTTGAATCCTGGCCCCTCCACTTACTAGCTGTGTGATCTTGGGCAAATCTCTGGACATTTCTGCCTCTGTTTCTTCTGTGTACATTACACATAACCTTTTAGGGTTATTGGGAAGATTAATATGCTAATGAATATAAAGTACTTAAAACAGTGCCTGGCACAAAGTAAACAGCATGCAAATAGGTAGCTATTATCATTGTTAAAGATACATATTTTTAAAAAATCATGGTGGCATTGCCTTTGAAAATCTCCAGCAGTGACATACATCATGGTCCATTGCACGTTTTGGAATAGTCCATCTGATAGTGCAGACATGCACTAACGCTGATGTCCTAATGCCCAGTGCAACTCTGGGACGTTAGGCTTTTGGGGCTTCCCCTCCTTGGGCCTTCGAGGGGAGGATCAGAGACAAACGCTTCCTGGAGCGTTTGGAGAGCCTCCGTCACTCAAGACTATGGCGCCCTCTAGTGCCTGATTAAGGCTGATGCGCTCACGTTCTCCCCAACGCCTCTGAGCCATCTGAGTAACCCTGAGCAGAACATCACCCCACCTTTCGGGGCTGTGGGAAAACCCTGCTGCCTATCTAGGATCCACCTCTTGTGATCAGCTTAGAGACCTCACTGTACATCTCCCATCCGGGACTCTTCCCCACCAGCAGCTGCTGTGTCTGGTGAGAGGCTCCCTGTCCACCATGGGCTTTGCATCACCCAGTTCTTTCTGTGTTGTTGACAGTGTGGGAAAGGGACACCATGGTCAGGTGTCAGCCAGTGAGGGATCTGCCCAAGGCAAACCCCAGGCAAATGCTGCAATAAAACAAAGTCCGTAATTGTTAGTGAAGATGTAAGTGCATTTAAGTGGGAAATGTGAGTGAAGAGCACTCTGTGGGAGTTTCGAAAGGAAGAGACCAAGGAGGTTGCTCCTCTTTCAGGTCGTTGTAAAAGGTTCCATGAAGGAGGCAGCATTGCAAGAACTGTTTGGATGGTTGGAGAAAGAGCTGTTGGCTGTAGAGTGAATGGGTGGGGGTGGGAGGGTAGAGCCTGTGGTTTGGGTGGGCTGAGAATGAACAGTGCCTGTTTTGAAGTGGTGAACCTCATCCTGAATACTCTCTTTATTTCTTCCCTGTGCTGGTCCTCATGGCATTAGAGGTGACAGGGAAAATGGGATGGGTTAGGGAGAAGAATGAAGGCTCCCTTTCTCCTTGTTGCTGTCCTAGGGTTAAAGTATGCAAGAGGCAGAATGGCCAAATACGGACACAACCATCTTTGAGCGGAACCGGGTTCTTGAGTGGGCAGGTGTGGTCTCTTCTGGCCTGAATACTTTCCCTGAATGCTTTTCCTTCCTGTGAACAACCATCAGTCACCCAACAGGATGTGCATGCTGCCCCACCCACACACACCTAGATCAAGGGTAGCCCATGACTGCTGCTTTATCTGGACCCCTTGACTGGGAATGGTGATGCCGACAAGACTTCCTTTCCTTCTTTACTGCCATTTTGGCAACATCCACTAACACCATGGGAAACTGCATTTTCTTGTGTGTGCTTGTGTGTGTTTGTATATTTGGGGAAAGGATGCAGGTTAACACTTATCACGTCCCAACTCTGAACTTGAGATGCTTCTTACATGTGACATTGTGTTTCATAATTTAATCAATTTTTTTATGTCTTCAGTAATATTTAAATTTATAATAAAATTGGAATCCATCTTATAATTACTGACATCTTGATGATAATAATTGACGAAATTTCATAGTATTTCTCCACCTGCGTAAGTCCTAAATCCCTTCCGGAAGTCTGCTCTTCCCAATGCCACCCAACAATTTTCAATGCAAATGTTATTCTTCTGGATTGCTGCAACTCAGATCTAAGGCATTAACCTTTGTAGTGAATGTCAGGGTGGTCTGCCCAGGTCGCTCCTTCCAGCACTGAAGCACTTGTAAATGTTGATCAGCAGCTCACAGATGAAGAGAGTTTTGTCCCCACTGGGGCCAGGCCACATCCAATGACTGGTTGATGTGGGGATGACTTTAAAGGGCCATCCAACTCCAGAACTTCCCTTGGCTAAGGGCTTTGTTGTAACTACTTTGCAGTTCAACTTCTCCCTTTGCCCACGATGCTTCCTTTACTCCCTCACATGTGTTCATTGCAAGAGCATTTTCCTGCATGCTCAGCTCCACCCCAGAGCCCTACTTCTCAGGGAACCTAACCTGCAAATAGTTGGTACCAGGAGCAGCCCAAGAAACTCTGCTATGGGATTTCGGAGCTGGATCACCTGCTCATGGACAGAAACGGGACAAGGGTCTGGGTTACTATACCAGGTAAACCCTACTCACTGACAGGTACAAATTGAGGGTGACGGGTCCTAGAAGGGGATGGGGGGGAATGCACGGAAGAGGAAGATGATGAATGTAGATTGTAGTTTCAGGAACAACTCCGGTGGCAAGGCCTGTGGTTTATGACACTAACCTTCCTCTTATAAGTTTCTATCAGGAGAAGGGGCCCAACAACATCCTGGTGGAGCTTTTCTCAGAACTCAATATATGAAGCAAGGGAATACAGACAGGAGAAGAAGTGGACTCATGAGCATGCTGCAGCCCCCAGTACCTCCCCCTAGGACCAAAGCACTTGTCTTCCTAGTTGCTGGGGATGCTGGTGGTCAACAGCTCTCACTGAGTCCCTCTTGAAGCTGTATCCTCAACTGAAGGGATCTTGCCCAAAGTTAAGCATGAGGTCAGACTGCCTCCCATGATTGTTCACTGTTCCACAAATGCCTACCCACCTCCTTCCGATCCGGAAGCCTTTTAGGGCCATATTTAGCTCGACTAGGTCCTTATTGAATAGAACATATTATTAATTTTAGGCTTTAGAGTGAGCTTGACAAAAATAGTGTACCATCATGGTCGAGAGAAGTTTAGAACAGCCTGCACTGGGTTCGAAGTCACTTTACTTTTCTGCACCACAGTCTCCTGTCTGAAAATGAGGTTGATAATAATGCTTTCTTCTCATAGAGATGTTGTAAGCTTTAACTTTGATGATGTATGTATCATAATATCTAGACATGTAATAGGCAGTCTCAGAGAGATATCATTATCATTATTAATATTATTAGCTATCCTATCTTAATTACTAGGCACTGTCTTCCCCTTCTCCAGGCTGAGCTAGGCAGAGTCTGTGTCTTTCTCTGGAGAGCCGAGTAAAGTGTCTTACGACTCTCAGTAGTAAGTTCTCAGTAAAGTAATTTAAAAATTCTTATTTTATCAAAGGACTCCATTAAGATAGTGAGAAGTCAGCCCATGGGATGGAAGAAAATATTTATAATATTTACATCTGACAAAGGACTCATATCAAACCAGATAAAGAACATCTACAAATGAGTAAGGAAAAAAAATAGCCAGTTCAGTAGAAAAATAGGCAAAAGACCTAAACAGAACTCATCCACTGGAATGGCTAAGATAGAAGACCCTGAGTGTTGGGAGGCTGGGAAGCAAATGAGCTCTCTGTAGTGCTGAGGTTAATGTAAAACAGTGTCTTCACTTTGGAAAACTGGAAGCGTCTACTTAAGCTGAGCCTTTGCATCCCCAATGACCCAACAATTCCACCCATAAGCATAAACCAAAAGCAATGCTTGCATATTTTCACCAAAAAATATTTAAGAATCCTCATAGCAGTACTTTGTATAATAACCCCCTAAAAAGGGAAAAAATGGAAATCAGCCAAATACTCATCAACATTAGATAGGGTAAACACATTATTGTGTAGTGACACAATAAAACACTACAGAGCACCGAGAACAAATAACCAACAACCACATAAAGCAACAAATCGCAGAAACCTAGTGTTGAGAGAAAAAAGCCAGACACAAAACATACATACTGTAAAATGCAATTTTTATAAAGCACACATGAAACAGAATTAGGCTATGCTGTTCGCAGTGAAATAGTGGCCACCTTGGGGGTCCCCATGATTCACGGGGAGCAAGGGATTGGCTTCTGGGTGCCGGTAATATTACTGTTGTTGTTTGAATCTGGTGTTAGTTACATGGATATGTTGCAGTGTCAGGTGGACATCGAGTTATATCTAAGAGCCACCACCATCTTCATCATCATCATCATCACTGCCAGTGGAAGAGACCTGAGAGGTTGGTGTGCATGGAGAGGAAAATCATACAAAAAGGAAATGGAAAGTTCAAAGGAAAGATTTGGGATTTGTCATTGAACTCCATGCTCTGTTCTAATTTCTTCAGCCCACCAAGATTTCTCTAGGCCTCGGAACACTGAGCCAAGGGCTTATTTTGGCGGCTGTCACTGACATATGCAAACAGGCTAAAAGCTTTCCCCCGGCTTCCTGATGTGTTAACAAAGCTGACTTACGAGCAGCAATTTATTTTTATCAACATTTGAAGCTTGATGGTGCAGATGATGTTAATGATGACAGCATATTGATGAGCCAAATTAGATACTAGGCTTGGGTGTGAGTTGGGAAGGAAGAGGCACCTAGAGAACTGGCCTGGCTGGGGACAACTCCCGCTGTGGCAGAGTCCCCCCCCCTCCCCATTTTGCCCTCTTCGTCCTCTCTCCACACCTGTGTCACTATCCCTTGGCCACTGCCTACCAAGGACTAGCTACTGCTCTTCTTCCCTGTCCACAAGATTTCGGCTCTCTCCAACTCCTAATCTACATCCAAAGAATGACTTGCATCTAACAGTGCTTATCAGTGGCCAAAAGCTGAAGCTCAGCCCTTGGAGATAAGACATCTGGTCCCCTCCGCAGGGGCCTTGCATCAATCAGCCCACAGATTTGGCAACATACCCGCTGCATCCACAGCTGACCTGGGCATCTCTGCACTTGTACTTATATTATGACCAAGGACATGGACTGTCTCAAAAATTTATTTCTAATAAGTGTATCTCTAAAAGAAGGATTCTTTCAACACTTTTTTTTTTTAGGGTCCAAGTGTTGGGCCAGAAAAACACAGGTCATTCCTTCTTTTTGAGCCCAGGTCCTAATGGCAGCTACTTTTGCTTGAAAATCAGAATAAAGTATGTCATTGGTAGCTTTGTGACCCTATTGGATTTCACAAAAGCAGCCATCAGAGTCCTTCAAAGGTCACTTTGAAGATGATTCATTCACTAGAGGATATTCCTAATGAAGAGCTCATGATAATTCTTTCTTAAGAAGAAGGAGAAAATGATTAGAAAGTTCTTTTTCTATGTGAAGTCATGGTCTCAAACATATCTGACTTGGGAAAACATCACAGATGCCATCACCCCTGCAATATTACTTTCAAAGCTTACGCATAAACTTACCCCCCCAAACCCACCACCGGCTTTTTATGATATTCATCAGAGCTTTTGTTTTTCTCTTCCAGGCATGGCCAGGGGAGAGCAGAGGATTTTAAGGAAACATACTCAGTCTTTTGAATAATCCCATGAGCGAGTGGCCTCTCGCTCACGTATTTTTGAAACCACTGCTGGAAAAGGAAGCCTTCAACAGCACCTGCGTGAGACACAAGAGAGCTCATATCATGGCAAGAACACAGCTGGGGCATCGGGAAGCCCGAGTCTAGTTCTCGTCTCATAAGTGATGTGATTTAGGTCAGTGACCTCACTCCACAGGACTCTAGTCTCCCCCTTTGAAAAACAGGGAAAATTCTTCTACCTTACTTAACATTTTTGAGACCCTCATGGGGTATATGAAATGATGTATGAACTGTAAAATGCCAGCCAAATAAAGGACCATTAAAATTATGCATGCTTTACTACCAAGCTCTAGCTCCTCCACTATCACTTCTGTCTCCATCACTTCCTGGGGAGAAAAACTGATTATCGTTTAGAGAAAAGGCGAGCACCAGGAAATTCTAATCTTAATCCTTCTGCTCAATTTCCACCAAGGGTAACTCATCAATATTAAAGTTTGAATTTTAATTTTAAATACCATAGTCCCAGGGAAAAGAAAAGGTCTCTTTTGTCTTTAATTCTGCTTATTAGAGAGCAGTCAGTGGGCCACCACGTAGTAATGGGAATTCAGAAATCTATATTCCTGGAGTCATGTTTTTCCCTTGACGGCCCAAACCTCCATTAACACAGGCCTCCCGGTCTCAATGACTGGAGAGACTCGAAGCGAGGCTTATGTGATGTAATCACTAAGTGACTCTTTGAAAGTTTCATGGCATGAATTCCCCCTGTTTCAGGATGCTGTGTACTGTTGTGATGTAACATTTATTTTAATGGCCCCAGAGATGCACTGAGCAATAGTGCAGCAAATTAACACCATCTTCTAGCTTGCCTGAAACTGTAAAAGGCAATTTGAACTACATTTGGTGTTTATAATTATTTTGTAATCCAATTTGCAGAATTGCAACAATTATTGGGTATGTAGATAACATATAAATCTTAATAAGAGATTTTGGTTCTTTTAAGGAGAACTACATACCCACTTGGGCACTGGAAGAAGAAAGGAAGAATATTTATCGGACTGTCTCTGATTTGATTCTCTCTAGATCACCAGGGGAAAATGGCAGAGAAATTCATGACAGTATGAGAAAGAGGACAGATATTCTACTATCTACTCCCCTCAGGGAAAAAAGCTCACTGGACAGACAGAGGCTCACTTTGGCCATTAGGATGTGTAAGCATTTTACCCACTGCAGACTATACTTGGTCTTCTGCAATCGTACATCAACCGAAGTCCATCCCACAACAGCCTTTGATAGGGAGCTGTCTTCAGAAATGGTTCAACTTTCAGTGGCTTCCCATGCTGACATGGTGGGGCAGCCAGTTAAAAGCCCCCAAATCGCTGTCTTCACTTGGAGAGTTGTTGGCTTGCCGAATTGCCTAGTCCTGCAGCTACCTTTGCACAAGCAGGAAATATATCTTTGGGCATTAAGCCTCAGAGACTGGGGGAGTCGTTTATTATAGCAGCATAACTGGATTAGTCTGCTCAGACTGCCATAACAAAATGGAGACTGAGGAGCTAAAGCAAGAGAAATTTATTTCCTCACAGTTCCAGAGGCTGGGAAGTCCAAGAACAAGGTGCTGGTTGATGCATTCCCTGGCAGATGGCCACCTTCTCTCTGTGCCCTCTCATAGCAGAGAGAAGCAGAGTAAGCTCTCTGGTGTCTCTTCTAATAAGGGTGCTAATCCCATCATGAGGACCCAATCCTCATGAATTCATTGAAGCTCAGTTGTCTCCCAAGGGCCCCTTCTCCAAATACCATGTGGGCTTCAGCACACAAATATTGAGGAACCACAGTTCAGTCCAAAGCAATAATCTAACCTATCCTGATTGATTCAGTAATGATTTGGGGATGTCTTAACATCTTCATATCCTCTCATTAGGGTATATGAAAATTTCAGCATCAGCTTTACCTCTGCACATGCTACTCTGTCTTCCTTTGTTGTGCTGGAAATGACCTCAGTGGAACCTCTCCTAGTGTTACACTCGGGGAAGCATGTCATTAACTATCTGCTAAGATTTCCAATGCTCCCAGTGTCCCCCTCTCTGATGTTTCTATCACATTTCCTCCTCTTGGGCTCTAGTCTGAGTGGAGGAAAGCTAGCATGTGCGTGTCTAACCAGTTCACACTCCCTTTGTCTCCCTTTTCTCTCTGTAATCAACTAAGATGAATAAAATGGCCTTTCCTCTGTCTCTTCCTTTCTAGTGAGATTTCCCTATGTCACATTCTTCTCATTTCCAAGGAGTTTTTGTTTTGCTGTCTTCCTCTGGGCCATAGGGTGGGCACAAGGAGAGAAACTGGCTTATTGATAAGGGCAAATAGAAATATGGTATCCATGTTTCCACTGTGTGCTTGTAAGTGCAATTATTTTATTGATGTGATATTTACTACTAAGTGATGAGGTTCATCAGGGGAGGGATTGGTTCTATTTTCCTCACATTGTATCCCTAGACTGGTACCCTAGCCCAGAAAAGAAGAGCTACACTCATCCTTCAGAATGGAGATGGGGCCACACTGGGCAGGTGTCCTAGACTTCAGTCTGCCTTTTCTTGCTCTAACACATCCTTCAGACTTCTTGGCCAAAGTTTGGCTCAAATACTACTCCCTCCATGACCCCCTTCAGCTAAAATGAATAACACATAACAATTAGTATGACAACACACATTTCAACCTTAACTTAATTGTTTCTATGACTATTTCCTCAACTAGTTATGGAAGGCAGACCCTTGCATTATTAAGCTTTGTTTACCCCTCCTTCCTTAGCACCCTCAATGGTGCCCAGCTCGTTGACTGTAGTGGGTGTTGGATAAACACTTGTTGAATTAAAATAAATCCCCTGTCATTTTCTCTCTTCTTTGACTTCTTAAAAATAGAAACTATAGAACCCCACGTGTTCCAAATGATTTCTTGTGTGTCTATCAACAGCATCTTTGATCTGTTTGCCAACCTGACATCTGAGGATGTCTAGCATAGCTCTAGTACCGAAAAGGCTCAAAAAATATTGTGTTGATAACTGGATAATGAGGCATGCAGGGGAGAAGAAATTTGCCTGGAGTCCCACAGTGGTAACAGGAAGCTGTACTTGTGTGTCCTTTAGCTGTGGAGACACACCTGCTCCTCATTCAGCACTCTCTAGTTCAACAAATATCTATTTAACTTAGTTGAATAGAGAGTAATGCTAATATACACATAGTCCTGAGATTGGTTCTGTACAAACACCTGGCCTGTCTCTATTCCACAGCCAGAGACTGGATCACGCCCCATGGGCAGCTGTCTTGTAAAGTCAGGGTCCAGTTACAAGGGGTACAGACAAGAAAGGGGCACCTCCAAATGCATGCACCACAGATGATACGTCCACTGCATTACTTTTGTAAAAGAAGCAATCTTCTTCCCACTAAATGTATTGAATTCCCAAGAAGAGCATTGGCTGAAAATCCATTCCACTACCTACTGACTAACCTTGGGGTGGCTGAATCCCTACTAAGTAGTCTGGAAGTTCAGTGTTCATACCCACATTTGTGCTATCAAAAGAGCCTCTCACTTGTCCCCATGAAAATGGTAACACCATTCTCCAAACCACCCTCCACAATGACTCTAGAATTTTCCTTGAAAAACAAACAAGTGGGGCGCCTTGGTAGCTCAGTCGTTAAGCATCTGCCTTTGGCTCAGGTCATGATCCCAGGTTCCTGGGTTCAAGCCCCATATCAGGCTCCCTGCTTGGCGGGAAGCCTGCTTCTCCCTCCCCCACTCCCCCTGCTTGTGTTCCTGCTCTCGCTATCTCTCTCTGTCAAATAAATAAATAAAATCTTTAAAACAAACAAACAAGCAACCAAAAAGACCTCATGGATCTGATTAGGAAAGTAACTCTATTGGTGGGGGGGAAATGTAGGATTCCAGAATGGGGAGGAAACATCAGGGGGCCTACTTTGGTCTCTCACTTCATGGTATAAAACCTACTCCGTGACTCTCTTTCTAGTGGGGATTCTCCAGTGAAAGGAAACTCTCTGCTCCTGGAGGTAGTTAGCACTTTCCATCTTTGGGTGCATGTGACTGATCAAAGGTAGTCAGCACTTTCCATTTTTGGGTGCATGTGACTGATCAAAGAATCTTCTTTGAGGAGTGGGTATGATAGACAGAAAATATAAGCATGTAGGCTATTTCAATCCCATCAGCAATTAACAAGATGACATCAAACATAATCACACATAGGAATTTCCAAATAATTAGTGGAAACTATTTACCAAAACTTCAGCTTAGAATTCCTTTCCCATGAACAACCAGGCACCCTTACAAGATTTGCCTTCCTGCATGAGCCCAGGACATAACATTTAGCGTCTCTTTCAGGCAGGCATCAAAGAAGAACAATGCCTCCTTACACATAGATGTGTATATAACAATAGAAATAGAAATTTCTAGAGCCAAAGAAGTGTGGATTATTGGCATAATGAAATATAAAGCCTAACTTTGAGTAATTATGGATAGAAAAAGAACTTTCTGCCCTCAGTCTATCCAACCTGGTATGAGACTGACGCAGATTGGCATAGAAATGAGGATGCAGAAGGACAACAACAGGATGCAGAGAAGAGAATTTCCAGATCAGATCAACACAGAGGCAAACCCTTTGGCAAAATCTGACCAAGATTTCACCAGCGGTATCTCCTGTATTCAGCAAATGTTTGTTGAGTGCCTACTATATACCAGGAACTCTTCTAGGGCCTGATGATTCCGCAGTGAACAGGGCAGTTGAAGGGTCCCTGCTTTCAGGGCCACCATTCTGGTGGAGGGAGACAGAAAACAAACAAAAACTAAATGAGAAAAATGCCAGATTATGACAAGTGGTGTCAGCAATTTAAAATGAAGGGAGATAAGAGGGGATGGCTTGGTGGATACTTTAGTTTGGGTGATCAGGTAAGGCTTCTCCGAGGTGACATAGAGCTGAAACCTTATGTCCAAGAAGGAATACATGCCCTGGAGATCAGGGGTAGGAGCCTTCCAATCAGAGGGAGCAGTTAATGCAAAGGTTCTATCATGGGAAGGAGAAAGACAGGCAAGGTAGCAGGACCCCAGCATGAGGGGAAGGAGAGGCCAGAGAGGCGGGGGACCGATGATGTGATTGTGAGCCTGGTTTAAGGGTTCTAACATCACTCTCGTTGCAGTGACAGTCACTGGAGGAATCTAAGTAGGAGAGTGAGGGTTTGGTTTATGCTTTGGAAAGATTATTCTGGCAGCCCTGTGGAGCACACACCTGGGAGAGGGATAGGGCAAGGATGGAGGCAGGGAGCCCTGTCTGGGGCTGTCGAAGTCCTCGGGTGACCGGCTGGGGATTTGAACTGCAATTACAACAGTGAAGATGAAGAGAGATGTGGGCTCCAGTTACATTTTGGAGAGAGAGGCAACAGGACTATCTGACAGACTGCATGTGGAGAATGGGGGCCTGAGCAGCTGGATGAAGATGGTATTCTTTAGTGGGATGGCAAAGACAAGGTGAAGAGCAGGGCAGGTTGGCATCCGCACACCTGTATATGCCCCACTCTCCTAACCACTGCCACCGCCAAACCCTGCAGAATGACCTCCTTGCCTTCAGCCTCCCAGCCTCTACTTCTCCAGGGGGAAACCCCAGCTCCACCTGCTCCACCAGCAGAAGCATCTCTTCTCAGCCTTTCCATTACTGAGCCTGACTCCAAGGAACTAAGGTGCTGCCTTGCTGTTTCTTTCCACACAAGAGAATAGGGCTTTGTGCAGAGCTGGTGCACCCCTCCTGGAACACAGGGTGAGTACAGTTTCTGGGAAGCCCAAGGACCCTCACACTTACTGTTTCAGGCAAGCACACCAGGGGATAGCTACAGTAACAAGGGATTCCCTTTCAAACATTTCTGGCTGCCCCCCAGGACATGCTTCTATTCGGTGACACCACAAGACAAGACAGAGAAGGTGACTGGTGCCCACAGTATTTCAGGGTACTGCTTACACCAACCCCAATCAGAGATCTGGACACGTGGGCTCAGTTTAACCTTTGTATATAGAAACTCCCAAATTTCCCATGAAGATATCCCATGTATGCTACTCAAATCCCTTCCAAACTTTAGCCCAGTAGTTTTCCTTTAAAAAAAAAAATACTTACAGTAAGTCATGTTTATTGAGAGCCTAGTGTGTATGTGTCAGGCATTTTGCTAAGCACATTACATGGATTATCAGTTCAAGCCTTTCAACATACCTATGAGTAGATACTCTGATATCACTGTTTTACAGATGACTGAGGCTCAGAAAAGTTAGGTTGCTTGCTCAAGGTCACATAGCTAGTGGGTCATAGAGCCAGGACTTGAACTCAGGTCTGTCCTCAGAGCTCCCGTGCCACAAAAAAACAACTAGCGCGCACACACACACACACACACACACACACACACACACACACACACACACAACCACTGGCACACAAAGGTTGTTATATGTAAAGACATTCATTGCTGCATCATTTATAATAATGAAGAATGGAAATAAAACATCTGATAATCTTGGAGGACTCAAACAAAGTTAGGTAAAACTCATCTGACAGTTCACAGCTATTAAAATCATGAGTCTGAAGTAAGTAAGTATTGTGGGGAAAGTCTTATATAATACATTTAAAAAAACGAATTATATAACTATAGCGTTGGGCAACATTTCTAAGACATCTGGATCCCCGGGTGCGCCTTGATAAAGGAAGGGCATGCGCCAAAATCCCGACAGTGATTCATCCCCGGGGTGGTAGGATTATGGGTGATATTCATTTCTCTTCTCTTCTCTGTATTTCTTGGCCTGTACAACGCTCATCAACCCGAGTGCCAAGCACAATAAATGCATTATCTCACTTAATTCTCATTATCAACACTCTAATCCCCAGTTCACAGGTAACGTGCCACCATGCGCAGGTAGGAAGTGACAGAATTTTCAATGAGACTGTCTCCAAAGCACACAAGATAAACTGTCCTTACATGCTGTCTCTCAACTCCTTTTGTGGTCAGAAAAATAAAGCCACAAAAGAGATAAGACAGTAAAGAGAGTTAACGGCCACACAAAATGCCTGCTTGGGACAATATGTAGGTCCACTGGGACTAGTGTCCAGAGGGGAAGGTAGACGTGGGCCAGCCTTGAAAGAATAGATTCATCTTTAATATTTCTTCCAGAATTTAGTACATGACAAACCTTGAATTGTTTCCCAGCTTTTGGCTTCTGGGGTGGAGTGGGGTGCTCCAGAAGAAATCCGAGGGACTTCCGGTGGGAGACACAGTGCTTGGCTTTCACTGAAATGCACTCTGGCTGCTTTTTTGAGGCCTTTTGGACCAGGACAAAATCACTCTCCACAGCATCACTGACAGAGCTGCCCAAGGGTGGGCTGCTTCAGCAAGCACACAGGGCTCTCTGCAGAGAGAAGATTCCTTTAAATTAAATAGCAAATGTACACATGGCTTTGGAACCAGGCTAAAAGGTCTCGACAATGGGACTTTGGTGGATAAAAAAGGTGGTGTTAGATGTGGCTGGAAAAGTATTGCTTATGTACAGAGTCTATGGGAAAGTTACAAAGAATATTTATCTGTGAATATTTCTGGAGTTATAAATATTTTTTAATGACCATAAAAATGATTCTTTGTGCCAGCCCAGTAACTGCTGCTGACAACTGTTGCTATCTTTTCTCATTTTATACACATAGATGTCTACTCGGGCCATTTATCTAGAATTCTAGAAGTAGAAGAGTTGTGACTTCAGGTGACATCATGTTTGCCCACAGAATGCAGTATTCTGCTCTCCCTAGCAGCCTCCTGAGCTGTGTGATTCCTCAGCATGAGCACCTAATATGTGCAGGGCATAGTAGCCACATAATTATAAGAAGTTTTATATCCTCCTTCACTCCTTCACACAGGCGGGACCAGGTTACTATTGGCTCAGTGGACAAGGAGGCTGTGTCTCATGTGCAAAATGTGCTTCTACCTTCCCAGTTACATTTTATTATTTATCACATTTACAGGTGGTTTGTTTGGTTAAGACAAAGCTCACACAAAAGCACCCCGTCTAGGAAGACACCTTTTTGCTTTGGAATCTAGTGCTTATAGACAGTGGGTGAGCCGGGATTGGTGCCCACTCCTCAAGCCTGCTCCTCGTGTGAGCTGAGAGCCATGGGGTTGTCTCTGCAGAAGGCATGAAGCAAGGAGCCTGGGGTCTATTCCTTAATCATGCTCTTGGCTTTCATGACCCTATGACATTAGGTGTCATCCACAGAACTCCAGGGAGGTGACAAGGCCATCTGGGATTTTCCAGAGGGCAATTATTCAGGCTCTCTATTTTTTTTTTATTTTTAAAGATTTTTAGTTATTTATTTAAAAGAGAGAGAGAGAGCACAAGTAGGCAGAGTGGCAGACAGAGGGAGAGGGAGAAGCAGGCTCTCTGCCGATCAGGGAGCCCGATGCGGGGCTCGATCCCAGGACCCTGGGATCATGACCTGAGCCAAAGGCAGCTGCTTAACCGACTGAGCCACCCAGGTGCCGCTTATTCAGGCTCTCTAACATCTTTCCTTCCCTTCCCATATCTTCTTGCTTTTTCCCTCTTTGTGTTCAACAGCTGTCTCTAGAGACAGGAGAGTCAACCACTTTTTCTTTTTCCTTTTTTCTTTCTTTCTTTCTTTCTTTTTTTTTTTTGAGAGAGAGAGAGAGAGCAAGGGGAGGGGCAGAGGGAGAGGGAGAGAGAGAGAGAGAGAGTCTTAAGCAGGCTCCATGCCCAATGTGGAGCCCAACTCAGGACTCGAGCTCACAACTCTGAGATCATGACCTGAGTCTAAATCAAGAGCTGGACACTTAACTGACTGAGCCACCCAGGCGCCCCAAGAATCAACTACTTTCGGGGCACCTGGGTGGCTCAGTTGGTTAAGCAACTGCCTTCGGCTCAGGTCATGATCCCAGGGTCCTGGGATCGAGCCCCGCATCGGGCTCCCTGCTCTGCAGGAAGCCTGCTTCTCCCTCTCCCACTCCCCCTGCTTGTGTTCCCTCTCTCGCTGTCTCTCTCTCTGTCAATTAAATAAATAAAATCTTAAAAAAAAAAAAAGAATCAACTACTTTCTTGAAGTGCTGGTTAAAATTTTGTGTAGTGTGAAGGGGTTGTAGTAAACTAAGGTTTAGGAATCGTCATTACACGTGCTTCTTTATTCTGCTTCCATAGCAGATCCCATGCATTGAGTATTTTATGCATACTAACTCTTTTCTTTGTCACAACAAATCCTCTTACATCTATGTAATATTATCATCACCTCGGTTTTACAGATGGGGAAACCAAGGCACGGAAAGATGAAACAACTTGTCAGAGTCCGCATAGCTAGTAAGTGATAGAGCTAAGAATGTGAATCCAGGTAAGCTGGTTATAGAATTAGCCTCCAGGCTGTGTCGCCTCTTTTAGAGGTGACAAGGAGTTTGGTTAGATCTCACATTTATACCTGCCCCTAAAAATCAGAGCAGTGTGTGAATTTCCTTGTTTTCTTTATAATGGTCCTCATTCTGCTCTTTTGACTGATGCAAGCTGCAAGAACTTTATTACAGCGGTTGAGAGGAGGATCCAAGGAAACCCACTATCAGGTGTGAAACCCTTCTCTTGGTTAGCTGATCCAGCAGAGTTGTTGATTATACTTAGTGTAACTCCAGCAGCATTTTGACTGGCAGCCACAGAAAGGGAAGTGCATGACCAGACATCTTCATTCTCTAGTTCTGGATTTATTTTCTGGAAGGAAAAAAAAGTACATCTAGATCTATTCAACCCTGCTGCCTGTTTTCCGTCCCCATGGAAGACCCGCCAGTCCACTCCTCTTCCAATCTGGCCCTCCCTTTATTAGAAGCAGGTCAGCCTTTGCAAGTGAGAAGTGAGTTTTCTGCCCCTCATGGGTGGTTCTTATTCTGCTTGGGATACTCTCCTCTGCTGCTTCACGATTGTGGGATCCTCACCATGCCCCCTTGCCATGTTCTCACCTACTCTGAGGATCTCGCCCACCATAGCGCTCTGGCCCCTCCGACCTCAAGATCTCAGGAAGCACAGCTGGTAACACTGGGGCAAAAGAGTCCTGGCATTCAGAACAGACAAGTGAGAGTTGGATAAAATGGTGGACTGAATCGATTCTAAATAATACTCTGATTCTGCCCTCTTGTAACTTATCAACTTTGGATGGAGCAGTCATGAGAATCTCTCACTTGGAAAGCATGGTCATGTGGCCATTCTCTCAGAATCCAACAACAGCACACCAGGCCCGAGCATAGAACTGAATGGGTTGGTATATGTCACTTGAATGCAGGATCATTAAAAGGCAAGCAAACAAAAAGCCAGAAAACCAGTATTGCCACACTTCTTATTCCAGGCATTTTGACATACACTGTCTCCTCCAATCTTCATAGTAATCAAAGGTGGTAGGTATTACAGACAACACATTACAGATGAAGGAAGTAATGATTATTAAATGTAAGTAGCTGTTCAGGTTTACACTGTTAGCTGGTGACAGGTGAGATTTGAACCTCGGTTGTTGACCTTCATTATACCAATCTCTTGAATTCACAAGTAATTTGTTCAAGCAAGCACCAAACTTTGCAACAGGGTTTACTTAAAAGGCTCTACAATCAGATGACATTTTTAGATACAATTATTTTCCATGAAGAGTAGATTCATCAAATATAATCACTGTGGATAATCTACTGATTAACCTTATCCTTCCCAATTTCAGATAAGCTTCCGTGGAGCTCTCTTTGCCCATCAAACTGGCTACCATGTTTAAATGCACTGCTGCTGGACTGCTGTGGTCAGAGTCTACATGTGCTGAGCTCCTGATCTAGAGGATCATCTATATTGTGGATGTTTTCTATTCTGTATATTGGGATTCAGGCCAGAAGGTCTTTGAGGGTAATTCTAACTAGTTTTATTTGGAGACTGTTACCTCGCCAATGCCACTTGTCTTCCTAGATGTTCTTCCTGGTCCGGTCTCATGTGCGTGTCTTTGGCCAGTGCTTGGTTTCCACTTGCTTGGACTTGTAATCATCTCCAAAGTGCTCTGTCTCCGATTTCTGAATTTTCATGCTATTATTTTTGTTCTAAAACACTCCTTCCCCCACCCCAAACCATAGCCTACACCTATGGAAAAGCTGAAGTTCCTTAGTATGTATTTAAAATTCTTGAAATTTCTGCTTTACCATAATTTTCTAGATGTATTGCTTTCTACTCCCCTCTCAAGATACTTGTTCTTTTTCTTTTTTTTTTAAGATTTTATTTATTTATTTATTTATTTGACAGAGAGAGACACAGAGAGAGGGAACACAAGCAGGGGAAGCAGGAGAGAGAGAAGCAGGCTTCCCACTGAGCAGGGAGCCTAATGTGGGGCTTGATCCCAGGACCCTGAGACCATGACCTGAGCCAAAGGCAGATATTTAATGACTGAGCCACCCAGGCACCCCAAGATACTTGTTCTAGTCAAACTGGCCCCTTGCTATTCCCAGGACATATTTTATGATTTTCTTCTTTTTGCCTCTTGCCACATGTTGGGCCTGAAGTGACGTTGTTCCCCTCTTTGCTTGGTAACAACCCACCCCTTCCTAGCCCAGCTCAGGTTTTGCCCCCTTCATGAGACCTTTCCAAGTCTACACACTCCCTCCTTCATTTCTGCTTCCCTTGTATTTAAAATTTTTTTAACTATTACAGCATTTAGCAGTCGCATTTAACCTGTCTACTTGATGAGTATTTCAGTAGCCTTTGGATAAAAGCAAAATAATTTGACTTAACCTGAGGAAAATCCATTACAATTCTTTGTTATGATCTTCTTGGCTTGGAAAAACTATGAGTTGTTCTTTCTCGGTAATAAGACTCTCAAAACGTCAATAAGATATAATTCATGTTACAAAATTGATTACTGGGGGCCCTCAATGCTCACCCTTTGCTTTCTTCAAAATTCTCTTTTTTCTATTTTCCACGTCTGATAAAAAATGACTTGTTTGAATAATAATAATATATGTGTGTACATATATCATATCACATCATATCACATCTGATATATATTATATCATATACAAATATTTATTATATATGATTTTATTTGTATCAGCAGTGGAAGAAACTCCAAAGAATGGCAAACTTTGCAAGATAGTAATACATTTTTAGTGCAGGGTGATCTTAGAATGAATGTGTAAGTTCTATGCAAATCATTTGTAAAATTAACTCATGGTCTTTTGGGCCAAATTGTGCCAGACTGAGGCCAAGAAAAGTGTCCTTCAGGAGCACATCACATGCTTGTGTTATGTAACCCACCAGGCAGCCCTGTTTGGTCTGGGCTTATAGATGAAGAGGCACATGAGGAAGTTGAAATGTGTCCTGAGAATAATAACAAAAATCATAAAGCTGTCCAAAATATGAAGAAGAGGTCACCAAAGTGAATTAAATAACAGTGAGAGGACCATTCTTGAGGCAGCGTTTTCAAAGTAACACTTCCATCTGCAACCAACCTCCTTCCCCAACCCAGTGGTCAGAGAGGTCTTTTCTATATCAGGCACCCACCCTATACAGTCCCACCAGAACTGGGTACTGACTTCTCTACTGAGACCATGCATAGTGACTACGCATAGTAACTCTACCTCTTCCTTTGCCTGTCATCATGAATGTGACACTTGTTTGAGACTATCTGTATCTCAGGGATTCTTCATCTTCTGTGTTGTGGCCCTGATTAGAATCTGGTAAAAAATAATTTATCCTACACTCAGAAAAATGTGTGCACACCCCAAAGCTTTGCATGTAATTTTGGGCGTTCACAGCCCATGGATTCTAAGCTCATAATCCCTGCACTAGACTATAAACTCTATGAGGGCAGAGATTGCACTTTATTCATATTTGTATTACCAGTGAATCTAGCATATAAGAAATGCTTGGTAAATGCTTGAACTAATAAAAATAAGAATTTTTGGACAATTATTTTGGAGAAGAAAGAGGGATTATCTGCTCTATTAGTTATAATAGTGTCTATTACATTAGCTCTTACAGCTGTTGGTCTCTGGCATCACTGAGTCAAGAAGGAGAAATTGGATGCCTCCTATTAACTAATAACTGGACATGTGAGCTAGCTGTAAGGGAAGCTTCTCCAGTAGGAAGGTTGGTGCTTTCATACTGAAGTGAGTTTAAAAGAAAGGTGAACTTCTCTGGGTTGCTTTTAGAGCAGCGTTCTCTCTATGGTGAGACAGAGCAGAGTGAAGTGAGGGGAGTCAGTCAGTGATGGACCAGCCTGGAGAGTCCCCATAGATGTTGCCTCCATCACATATGGGGGCTCTGCAAACCCCGGACCTCAAAATGGACTCTGTTCCCAAGGGCTTACAGCCCTAATCTGAGACCAAACACCAGACTGAACAGAACCCCAAATCAGATGCACAGTAGGTGGCCAAGGCAACAGTGGGGGCATGGGGAGAAACCCACTGGAGGGTGGGGTAGGGGCCACATTTAGAGAGTTTGATGATGAGACATGGAAGCCTGTTCCAGGCAACCAGGAAAGCAAGATAACAGAAAGTAACTGCTGCTGTAGTAACAACTGCACATTTCCACTCTCCACTTACCTCTCCAGCCTGGACTCTATTCTCAGGGTTATTAAGGAACGGAAGTCATCCCAAAGACCCAAGGGGTTTTACCAACATCATTCCAGGGCCTGAGGTTTCCCAGGAGCTCATAGTTTAAAATCAAGTGTGGGATGCATCCAAAGAAGAGTATGACCTGAAACAGAGAATACTGTTGGCAACTCTCTATTTGCTTTTTTTAAACCTATTTCCTCTCTATGACCTTCTCTACTCCTCGCATTCTCTCTTCACCATCTTCACCCTCTCAACTACTTTTGTTTGGTTACTTTTCCAGGTATTTGGTGTATTGGGAACGAAAATATCCTGGTGCTTCTGCCAACTGCATGATCTGGGGCAAGTCGTGTCACGTCTCTTAGCCACGTGCTAGCATCTGTTAAGTAAGGGCATTAGACTAAAATGTCTAAGTTGTGATGGTCTATGGAAGGCTAATGCCTACCTCCCTCTCTTCTTCTCACTTATCTCAACTTTTGGACCCTGGAGGGGACATCACTTAGGGTTAAAGTGGGTTTTTTTTATAGCTATTAGAGCATAGTATTAATAATAACAATAACTGGCAGATTGTAGTTTCCAAAGATGACTAGCACAATACACCCTCCCCCATGTCCTCTTACTACAAAATGGCACTGACATTCCTCCCATCAGGCGGTGAGGTCTGTGTCCCCTCCCCTTGAATTTGGGAGGACCTTGTGACTGCTTTGACCAGAAGAGTCGAGAGGAATTGAAGCTGGGCCAGTTTCCAGGACAAGGTCTTAAGAAACTTGCCACTTTCAATCCCTGTCTTTTGGGATACTGACTCATGAAAGCCAGCCACCATGCTGGGAGAAGCCACGTAGCCACATCGAGAGGCCCCATATATGTGTTTGAACCAACGGACTGTTGAGTTCCCAGCCAATAGCCAGCATCAACCACCAGAACGATGCATGAAGAAGCCATCAGATGATTCCAGCCTCCAGCTGTAGAGTCACCCCCAGGCTCAGATCCTGCCCAACAGAGGCTTCAGACATTGCAGAGCTGAGATAAGCCATCCCTACTATCCATTCTCCAAGTTCTGACCCACAGAAACCAGGAGCATAATAAAATGATTGCTGCTTTATGTCATTAAGTTTCGGTGGTTTGTTAATTCAGCAATGAATAACCAAAACCATAGCTCATCTTTACTGAGTGCTTGCTGTATGCTTAACACTTATTCAAAAGGCATCAAGTGTAATAGCTCATATAATGCTCACAGCAGTCCTAGGAGGTAGGTACTTATTCTCATCCTTTACTGAAAGGAAACTGAGACATCGGTAAATTATGCATTTTGTCCATATTTACACATCTGAGAATCCAACAGGGGTAGTCCCCTCAGGCCCTACACACTTGACCATTAAGCTGTCATGCTACTCAAAAACAGGATTTTTGAGAAGATACAAACATATTTCTGTCATGGTTTCTATCCAAAGGAAATCACAGGATCAAATATCTGGTATCTTGAAGATCAACTAAGTAAAAAGGTAGGAAAAGGTGCTTGATAGCATCTTTTAAATATTTAAATATCAAAGGACCCTACAAGAGGGGTGTTGTTGTCTTTTTTCTTATAAAGGAGACCCAAAGAGGTTTATACATTGTTTGCATACATGCAGCCAGCTGAGGAAAGATTAGGGTTTGAACCCAGGGCTGTCAAAGTCCAAAGGCTACATTTATCCTGTTAAACTGCCTACTAGGGTAGGCTGCTCACTAGGCTGTATGGCCAATAAAGACTAGAGAGGTGAAGAAATGAAAGAATAACCCAGAGAATGCATTTTATTTATTATTAAAAAGTCCTAGGGGCACCCGGGTGGCTCAGTCGGTTAAGCATTCAACTCTTGATTGTGGCTCAGGTCGTGATCTCAGGGTCATGAGATCGAGCCCACATCAGGCTCTACACTCAGTGGGGAGTCTGCTTGAGGATTCTCTCTCTCTCTCCCCTTCTGCTCCTCCCCGCTGCTCGCACTCTCTCTCTCTAAAATAAGTAAATAAATCTTTAAGAAAAAGTCTTAGTTGCCTGAATAAAAAGACAGCAGCAGACCATAAGCTCTCTGAGGGATTATACTTCACTTTTGATTCCCCACTACACACAATACCTGGTACACAGCAGGTACTTACTAAATGTCTGTTCAATGTATAAATATGACTATTTTATCATTGCTATATGCTAATGTGGATTATTACTCATCTGTTTTTATATGTATTAGTATCCATTTATTCAATAGATTTTTTTAGCCTCTGCCACATCTCAGTTAATAGTTTACCCTATAACTAAGGATATACTTTTCAACAAGAAAAACAAGTTTCCTCCTCTCATGAAACTTAAATTTGAGTTGGCAAGCAAACAAAAAAGTGTGTGTCTGTGTATTCTGTACACAAATTATATACATACAGTATGTTTGAGAGTGACATTTAAATTAAGAGTTGAATGACTAGAGGTGTGTGCCTCAGTCAGTTAAAGCGTCCGACTCTTGATTTCAGCTCAGATCATGTCTCAGAGTTGTAAGATAGAGCCCTGCATTGGGCTCTGCACTGGGCATAGAGCCTGCTTAAGATTCTCTCTCTCCCTCTCTCTCTCTGCCCCTCCCCACTCCTACTCACGCACATGCTTTCTTTCTCTCTCTCTCAAAAAAAAAAAAAAAGTTGAATGACTAGGAGATGCCTATGTAAATTCTAGAAGGAAAAGCATTCCAGGCACTGGAAACAGCTCATGTAAAAGTGTGTTTAAGGAATTCAGGAGGCTCTTGGAATTGGGAATGAGTCCAGCATGATGTAGGAACAGCCAAAAAGCAAAAGAAGGGGGAAGAGAGCACTGTGAGGGATCAGAGGGGTGGCAGGGGCCAGGTCATGCAGGGGCTGGATCTTAGTCTAAGGATAGTGGGAAGCCATTGGGTGGTTTCAAGTAGGGAGCTGTGTGATCCAATTTATATTTTGTAAAGATGACTAGATATCGTGTGGACAATGGGTTGAAGGGCCAAAGTGGAAACACTGAGACCTGTGTAGAGGCCATCACAGAAAGCCAGACAAGACATAATGGTGCATTGGGCTTGGGTGTTGGCAACAGTGATAAAGAGAAATAAAGAGATGTTACATTCTTCTGAGAGGCAGAGTCCATACAACCTGCCATTGTGTTGGTTATGGGGGATGAAAGAATGAAAAGAAGCAAGGAAGCCTTCCAGTTTTGGGTGAAGAACCTGGGGAGATAATGATGCTACTTCAAAGAGGTAGAGAAGATGATGTGGGCGGGGAGCAAGCTGAAGGGAAAGTAAGAGACATAGAGAAGCATAAAACACATTACCAGACACTAAACGAGTACTTAATAATAGTGGCTGTCGTTTATCTAAAATGGGATCAGGTGTGCGCTAGTACCCAGCTCTTATGATGCCCCTGCCGGGCATTCTCATCCACATTTTATTAATGACCCTACTGACTTTAAGGGAGACTAAAGAATGTGCCAAAGGCCACTCAGCTAAGAGGAGTCAGGACTGGAACCCAGATGGTCCAACTAAAAACCTCCTTTTACATTAAACCACACTGCCTCCCAGCCCCAGGCTTTGTATTCCTTGGTCTTCATCCTCTGTCTCAGATTTTTACTAAATTTGCTACCCCCTGCTGTTCCTTCAATGTAACCACCTGTAGTGAGGAAGGGTTTTTCCAGAAGGGGCCATGTTCAATTAAACTCAACAAAATCTATTGAACACAGACTAATTACAACTCTAAGGAAAGAGTTTATGGGGAATTTTTATGAAGAGGAGACAGGCTCTGCCCTCAAGGACTGTAGAAACAACAGACTTTTTTTGAGCAGAGGAGTGAAATGCTTTAAGAAGCACGAATAGGAAATGAGGGAGGAAAACCTCCAAGGGCAGTGGGGTGGGCAGGGATTAGGGACCACTTCTGTCTGGGACACAGGAGCATTTGACAGGGATCCTGAAGGATGGGGAGGACATTCTGGGAGACATGACACGTCCAAACCAAAGCAATAGCTTAAAGAAGAGCAGAGTGGGCTCAGTGGGTCTCTAGAACCCAAGGTGGTGAATGGCAGTGGTCAGAGCACAAACACTTCAGCAAGAACTCCTCAGCCAGGCTCTATCCCTGACCTCCGTGTGACCTTAGGCCCGTCGTTTAACCTTTTTGAGACTCAGTTTCCTTCTCTGTAAAGGAGTGATAGTAACAGCATTTACTTCATAGGGTTCTCATGAAATAGACATGATTTAATGAATTTGAAGTGCTTAACGCAGTTCCCAGCTCACAGGAAGTGCCGCGAGTCACTTGCAGATGATTGCAAGGGATGGAAAGCCAGAAAGCTGGACTCAAATCTTGGAGGGCCTTGAATGCCATATTACAGCTTTACGACTTTGTTCTCTAGGTCACAGGGATCCATCAAAGGGTTTCTGAGCAGGGGAATGAGATGAGTCACCTTCCAAAGGTAATTCTGGCCTCTCCATGTAGAGAAACAGACAGCAGGTGACCAGTTAGAAGCCAGCAAACTTCCTCACTAAGGTGCCTGGAAATGTTCTGGGATCCTGTGAATGTGTGTTTTGCCTTGTATCTTCATTCATTCACAAATGTTATAACTACACATCCTGATGAATTGAAGGCCGATTTAACATGTTGGGAAGGGACTCTGATATGGCTTTATATACTGAGGGAACTATCTTGATTTTTCTAGAAATGATTTCACAATAGAAATTTGCCTAGTGTAAAAGTGTCACACTAGGTAAGACTGGGGTTCACTGGACGAGACACATTTCTGTGCAAATATTGTTCCAAAGTTGAGATGAGGAAAAGAGTTACTCCCCTTTCCTGAAATGAGGACAGAAATAGTATCAAGAGGGGCAAATAGAAAATAACTTTTCAGGCGCCTGGGTGGCTCAGTTGTTAAGCGTCTGCCTTAGCTCAGGTCATGATCCCAGGTCCAGGGTCCACATCGGGCTCCCTGCTCAGCGGGAAGCCTGCTTCCCCCTCTCCCACTCCCCCTGCTTGTGTTCCCTCTCTCGTTGTCTCTCTCTCTGTCAAAAAATAAATGAAAAATCTAAAAAAAAAAAAAAAAAGAACTTTTCATGGCTTCATTGAAGACGCAGATTAACCCCACAGCTCATGCAAAATCTTTCTCCTGGGCTGCCCCTAAAGGAAGGTAAAAACCTAGAAATGCAAAGTGATCAGGGTGCTTCCTTTTAAGTTTTAAGGGGATTTGTGTCTTTTTCACCACAGCTGGCCCTTTAACAAAATTGATTTTTTTTTCTTTTTAACCTGAATTAGTGAGATTATTTGCTTATAAATGCTTGGTGAGCAACTTCAACAATAACTCACGGAAAAACTGTCCAACAAAAATAGAGCAACCTGATTCAAGAAAACAACACTTGCTATCTGCAAAGAAATGCACACAACTGCTTTTATTGAGCTTCAGAGAAGCAGAAGTGTCCCTGACTCCTAGTAAAGTTTTGAATAGAGGAAGAAACTACATGTACCTGTCTGACCCAGTGACTATGAGCAGATCTAAAATAGCACCTATGGAAATGTTGCTTTTCATTATTATATTATTGTCTTGGTTTTTTTTTAAGATTTTATTTATTTATTCATGAAAGACAGAGAAAGAGAGAGAGAGAGAGGCAGAGGGAGAAGCAGGCTCCCAAGGAGCAGGGAGCCCGATGCAGGACTCGATCCTAGGACCCTGGGATCATGACCTGAGCCAAAGGCAGACACTTAACCATCTGAGCCACCCAGGCACCCTGTCTTGGTTTTTTTTTTTAAGCAAACATTTACTGTCTTCTTGTAACATACATCTTCATAATGTAGTCTCCTAGGCAGGAAAAAAAAATCTGTGGCTTGATACATCGGACTGTGACCTACCTTTGGGTGAAAAACAAATCTTATTACCTTGTAAATTTCTAGCAATGATTTCTTGGTTTAATTTGAATTCAAAACATGCAAACTAATCCAAAAGAATTGCATGTTAGCAGTTATACTGGGTTGTGGGGTATCTGATCCATAGGCTGTCCCCTCATCTACCACCGGTTGAAATCACTGTGAGTCTTTTATTGCCTTGATGAATGATAAAGTCCCAAGGGTGGTGACTTCTTTGCAATCTGCTTACTTAGGCGCATACTTACACTTTCTTTTTTTTTTTTTTTTAATGTTTTCCTGTTTATTTGTCCTGCTGTTATCACAGTAAGATAATGGCCTCTGCTTTACCACTCCACTTCTGTGTCTGTGATCATAAAAACCCTGATGGATCAATATGAGGCTTTTAATGTACTTTCTCTGCCTTTTTCATTAAAGGTTTGCAGTCAGCGTATTAAAATGCAGTTGAGACATAATCTCTAGCATTTGGTTCCCAGGGAGAATGCTTCCCAGGGAGAGTGAGGGTCTACACAGGGTGGCTTTCATGAAGCAAAGCAATGGAGCCTCCATTCCAATAATTTTATGGGACTCTTTCGGAGGGATTAGCAATTGCTGAGCAGATGTTTGCAGCAACCTCCATGTGCATTCTAAAGCACTGTCCTTGTTTGAATGTTCAGTTCTCATTGCGAGGCAAGGCTCAAAGCAAAAAGAATTTATTCCAGTGTACCTCAGGAGTGTGCTGGTCAATGGTTAACAGTGGGATTGGGGAGACAGGGGAGAGCCCTGATGGGTAGCATTTGCTGCGTTCTAAGGTGGAAATAGTCCCACCAAGGCCATTCTCAAGCTACTAGATGAGATCGCCGAATGTGGAGTTGGGAAGAGGTACACAATCGCACATCATTATGTGCTGGTTCCACCATACAAATACAATACATATAGAAAACCACATGAGGACGCGTAATAGTAAAATGCAGCAAAGTAATTGGGAAGTGATGGGTTTTGCATTTTTGCTGTCTTCATTTTAAACGAAATGCATTTAGTTGTAAGTTTACATAAATTGACTAATGACTGTGTTTAAGATTCAAAGGGCACAGCACCTGAGCCAAATGTTGGGAAGGCTCGGGAGGCATGGCCGTAACCCAGCCAGCCAGCGGTAGCTTTTTACTATGACAGGACATGGAAATTGTACAATAATTCTGCCTTGAGGTTCCACCAAAAGAAGACATGAAATGTATTTATTATGCTATATCCTGTTTGCTTGTGCTGTTGTTTTAATGGGATGAGGGGAGGGAATTTGACTTTAGATCAGTAATAAGAGTTTTCCACATTATCTAGTCTTTTGTTCAGGGTACATTTTCATACCATTTACTGAGGTAAACCTATCTTTGATAATTTACTCATGCGTTCATTGTTTGCATATTTATCAAATCCCTATGGTATGCAAGGTGCAGTATTAGACAAAGGATATTCAAAGACAACTAAACTAGTCCCTTCTGCTCTGTAAGTCACAGCCTAGTAGAGAGACAAATACATATATAAATCACAATTTAACATATTAATTTCTTAGTATAGAAATAAACAAAGTGTTGCATGAGCAAAGGGTATGAACAACTGGTTAGAACTTTTAATAAACTTCTCCCTAAAAGAATTGAGGGACTAAGTAATAGTTTAAAGAAATATCCCCAAGAGGTGCATGAAGAAGAAAGGACCCAAGATTTCAGGTTGTTTCCTGCATGGATTCCCTGTTTCTGTTTTGGTGATGCCCCACTGGTCCCAGCATCTGAGTTGTTCAGTCAACACTCTTTGTAGGAAGGGCTCAGGGATCAGTGCTCTGACCTCACTGGGACTCAGATTAGCCTTAAATCATAGCACACAGCATAGCCAGCTAAAGAAAATGGGGTTATTTCAGGGATACTGACAGCCAGAGTACAGCCATTTTAGAAAGCGGTAGATGCTCTATCTCCTTCTCAAGTGCTGGGCCATTATCTTCTGCTTCTCCCTTGTCTCCTCTCTGTCTCTCTGCTGGGTGATATCCTTGTGTTAACTTTATCCGTGGTAAAGGCTGCCTTAGCCTCCTCAGTAACATGGTAGCTCTCCGTATGTTACATCCCTCTGACCTCTCCCGCTCAGTGCTAACTTTGGAAGGATCAGGAGCTTACTCAGTCCAGGCAGCTGAGAGCAGGGCTGGCAAAAAATACACAGTCCAAAGCATGACTGTTTGGGACTGTAGGGGGTCCAGCCAGGAAACCCCCCAGAAGGAAGTGTGGGTGGGTAGGCATGGTGAAATATTGCGTGCAGGCCCCAGGGAATGCTGGGAAGAGCACCTGATGGGAAGTCAGTCAGCCCATGTATGTAGCCTGGCTTCTCTGTTTGCCATGTGCAGACCTTGGACAAAGGACGACTCTTCAACTAGTCGTGGCTTCCTCATTGGGAAAATGGGATCCTACTAGTACTTGCCCCACCTACTTTATCCCAGGGCCATATTGAAAATAATGTTACCTAAGTGCTAGGAAGACAACTAAGCATTGAACAATGTCAGGTGGCTGGGAGAATTGATCTACATATGTTTTCAGAAATAGCGGGCACCTGGGTGGCTCAGTTGGTTAAGTGACTGCCTTGGGCTCAGGTCATGATCCTGGAGTCCCAGGATCGAGTCCCACATCGGGCTCCCTGCTCGGCAGGGAGTCTGCTTCTCCCTCTGACCCTCTTCCCTCTCGTGCTCTCTATCTCTCATTGTCTCTCTCTCAAATAAATAAATAAATAATAAAAAAAAGAAATAGCCACAGCGTGGGCAAGCTCAGAGGCACTTCCATTAAACTATGGTGGATGGCAGGGGAGGGGCAAGACTGGGCAGGGCAGGGCCTGGAGACACTGGCTTGGTTCTGGAAGCAGGTGGAGCCTGTGCATTCCAAGGGAGGCCCCTCTCTGCCTCTGGTTTATTCAACTACTGTTTCTTCCTTTAATCCCTGTTCTAAAAGAAAAGATTAACAGCATCCGTATTCTCAGTTTCGAAGGGGAAAAGCACTTTATTAATGTTATAAAAATCTAATAGGAACAGAAAGAAGAAAAGGAAAATCTATGCATAGATGAGGGCAATAGTAAGCAGTAAAAGAGAATAAGACAGAGTTACATGGATAGGGTATTTAAGCATCCAACCTCATCAGCGGGGGGAAGCCCCACGGTGACAGCCAGGCTGGAGTCCCAGTGGAGAGACCTGGGCAGAGCATCCTCCCCACAGGCGAGATTTCCAACTGACCATCTCCATTAAGGGCCATATTTATAGGGCAAGGGTAAGGTCTGAAGTTAAACATTTGTTCACCTACACGCATTTTAGAGCAAGCTGCATTCCTATGTTATCATCTCTTTCCATATTCAAGGAGCCTGGGCTAGGTGTGTTTGCCTCCCCTCCCAGCTTCCATCCTGGGGGGCCACCCTAGCCTGGAGCTGGAGGGGATGCAAGGCAAAATCTATAGCTCTTAGCTGGCTGGGCCAAATGGATATTCAGTAGTCACGACCAGAAATTGGCCTTTTACTCTTTGTCAAGATCTTTGTCAAGATCTCTAATAGTTAATGCATCCATATTGTAGAAAATTACATGGTTCAGAGGGATTGAAGCACAATTATATGTGCAGCTATCGAAAGATATTCATTGAAAAAAATCTAATTGTGGAACCACGTGCATTTGTGACCCCATTTATAGAAAGAAACTATATACCTATGATTGTACCTGCATATGCTGTTTTAGGAAGATACAAAACTCTTAACAATGGCTTCCTGTGGGAATAAGGATTGGGTATGTGTGTATATAGGGGATAGTCTTTCACGTTTCACAGATTTTTTTTAACCATGAGAGAGAGAGAGAGAGTAAAATACTGGTGAAATAAAATCCAGCAACTTGGATAATTAATCCAAATCATCACTCTCTTGCCCTGACAGGCATAGTTTAGAAAGGTATCTACAACCTGCAAAGAAAATTTAGAGGGTTCAGAAAGACCTAAATAGGTGACTGAAATGTTGCAAATTTTCCAAATTTGCCTTAACATGCCTCCCACTTGGAGGTCTGTGAACAATTTGTACATATGTGTAGTTGTGCTTACTTAGTATGGTTAACAGAGTGCAAATAGAGCAGTGGTTGGAAATGTGCTAAGCCACTGCACAGTAATCCAGTTGTACACTGAGGGAAGCCCACACACCAAGGTAACCCATCTAAACCAAGGTTGAGTTTTGTCAACGTCCAAGCTCGCCCTCTGCTGGCCATTCTGGGGAAATCACAGACGTTTAAAAACAATGTGCTCTCTGACTGCGGTTCAGATCATTCATTCATTCCAACGGTATTAATTGGTCACCTACTATGCGCCAGATGCATATGTGTATCACCATACATGATACTTTTGTATCTGTTGCATGAGATCATTTGTTTTCTTGTCTGTTTAAAGTATTTTCTATTTTAAAAAGTATCCAATGTAGAGAAGACAAAAAGTCAGAAAAATGATATGCTAAACAAAATTTCACATTTGTAGTGTAAGCCCTGACGGTTTTTTTTTTCTTTTTTGTGATGTCAGTGCTAAGGCAGCCATTCCAAAGAGGCATCCACTTCATGGGCTATCTGGAACAAACGTATTGCCAGCCACACAGCTCCATAAAGAGCCAGGCTGCCTCTCTGCACGGATGTTCTTTGTTTCAGAGATCTTGGCTGATTTTGCTAACTGACCATTTGGGCCACTTGTCTTTTTTCTTTTTAATGCTTTGAATCCCCAGGCTTTAAGGTCACCAATAAAGAGTAAGCCCTTGAAACCTTAGGTCCCCACACTCAACCCCAATAAAAACAGAAGCCCTGGGCCAGTGAGCTCTCTCTCTCTCTCTCTCTCTCTCTAACCTGTGATCTCTCTGTGTGATCCTAGGTGTGTTGTGTAATTTCCAGGTCTTCTAGGTAATAAACCTTTATTTTTTCAAAGTTTCCTGATGGTTGTTACTGAAGGGTATCTTGCAGTCATAAGAACCACAGGATTGGTCCAGTTGTAACATTGGTTGGAAAGGGGACATGTCTGTGGGACACTCACTGGGGCCCAGGTGAGCGCCCCCAGGCATTTCCAGCCAATAGTGTTTTCTTCAGTAGGCTGAGACTGGCACAAAACAATATTTTAAAGGAGTTTTGATAGTAGTTTTTTTGGATCAGTTAAATGAGGTAGAAGCATGTAATAGATACCATAGCATTTTTAGAACCAGGGATGGCTTAAGAAATTATGTAGTTCAACCCCCTTTATTTTAGAGCCAAGAAAACTGAGGTTCAGAGACAGTACCAGCTAGTAGAAAGGCAGACGGGAAATTAGGGGGAAAAAATGGCTGGTGCTAAAATTTATATCACCTTGTTCATTGGTTTGCCACAGTTTCAACCTGAGGATAAAGGAACTAATCAAAAAGAAAAAGGATCAAGTGTTTGGTTTTTTTGTTGTCCCTGTGTTTTTATGTTTATGCCATGACCACTGGTTTGAAAAAGGGAACACATAAGAATTAACACTTTATGTAGAGACATATATTTAGGATCCATGCACATGGAAGTAAATAGCCGACATCAGAGAACAGATGAGAGCACCAGGGCCGAGCCAAGAGGTAAAAACAAGGAAAGCTGATCCCCAGCCCCTTGCAAGGTGTGTGAGTCAGGAGCTCTGGCCGAGAGAAAATGCCCGCACCGATCCAGGGCTGGAAGCTGGCACAGCTCAGGAGACCGAGAGGATGAGAAAGCCCAGGAGCTGCTGGGGCACCTGATATGTACAAGGCAAAAGCACTTGATCTTGAGAAAGCCTATCGATGAGCAGGAAACACCTAGTTACACTGTGCAACGGTTGTGAAGTCTTGATTTACTGAGTCTTCTTTTTTTTTTTTTTTAAAGAACACACACTAGAGTCTGGGCAAGAAGAGTTGAGGCCTTTGTGAGAACAGGCGAAGTCCTCAGCAAGGTCCCCGAACAATGAGGTGGCCCAGTCATGCTCCAAAGAGCCAGCAGGAGAAGGCACTGAAGTGTGGGAAGGGATTCTGGATCTTGCCTCGTTTCCAGTCCTATACAATCTTTACCCCCTGGAGTAGACTTGTGGTTCTGTCTTTACCAAAGAGACCAGGCAGAGTGCCTGGGGGCGCCTGGGTGGCTCAGTTGTTAAGCGTCTGCCTTCGGCTCAGGTCATGATCCCAGGGTCCTGGGATCGAGCCCCGCATCATGCTCCCTGCTCAGCGGGAAGCCTGCTTCTCCCTCTCCCACTCCCCCTGCTTGTGCTCTCTCTCTCGCTGTGTCTCTCTCTGTCAAATAAATAAACAAAAATCTTAAAAAAAAAAGAGAGAGAGAGACCAGATAACTTCTATGTTCTTTGTCATGCCCCACAACTGCCCCAACTATCCCATTTTGCACACACTCCTACTTTATTCTAGGTGTTTCTAAGCACCAGATGAGGGGCCTGAATATTGAACTGTGTGCAAGAGAAAGGTTACCCCATGGACACTCTCCTTTTCATTTGCTTTAATGATGCATCAAAAAGACCATGATGGCATCTGTGATGATAACTGGGCAGAGGATAAATTAAGTTCAAGTTTGCAATCATGCAGACTAGGGTCCGAAGCCTCAGAAAAGGTATTTATGTTACCCTGTAGGGTGCATTTGTCTCAGCTAATGTGATGATAAGAACTGGAAAGGACAAAAAAAAAAAACAAAAAACAGACTTATATACATTACAACCTATACCCTTCACTAATGAGACAGGATTGGAAATAATCCCTCAGAATTTATTGACCCTTAATTTTAGAGCTAATTCTAACCATCGGTTGTCTGGTTTGTCGGGCCAGAGCAACAAATGGGAAGCGAAATACTGCTGGTTGCAGACTCAGTGACAAGAGCCGCAATAATGACCAGCACAGGGAGGAGACATTAAAACCTCATTATAGCATCTGAGCAGTAATTAAGGAGCTTAATGATGAGAATGAACAATAAAAGCAGGTTAAGTTATGTTCGTTACACATGGCTCAAAAAATGAGACAAGAGTGTGATAAGTTTTAGAAATATTTTTGTCAAAACACGAAGTAAAAAGTGAAGGAATTAAACACAGGGGCGCCTGGGTGGCTCAGTTGGTTAAGCGACTGCCTTCGGCTCAGGTCATGATCTCGGGGTCCTGGGATCGAGCCCTGCATCAGGCTCCCTGCGCGGTGGTGGGAAGCCTGCTTCTCCCCTTCCCACTCCCCCTGCTTGTGTTCCCTCTCTCGCTGTCTCTCTCTCTCTGTCAAATAAATAAATAAAATCTTTAAAAAAAAAAAAAGGAATTAAACACAAATAAGGATTTCCTTACCTGTGTAAATTTCAGTGTCCTCAACATTCTGTTTACTCGGCAGTGCCGGATAAATGAAGCTTTGCTCTACGTACACAATCAGCACTTGGCAAGAGCTGGGTGCTAGAGCTGAGGCATCACAACCGAGAGAGGAGAGGTGCGTTGTTGTGATAAATACTTGATCAAAGTCGAGACTGAGACCCTCACATTCTAGCCGTGACCTTCACCTCTGTCTTGCCCTCGTGTAGATCACGGTGTTTGAGATGAAGCCTTTTGCACTGGAGGACAAAAACTTTGTTTTCCTGGCTTTTTACTGGCTTCTTAGTATGAGAATGGCCTTGTAAAGGAAGAGGAAGAGAAGAGGAAATGCATAACCTTGGAGTCTTAACCTTTCCTAAAAAACATTTTCATCTCATCTATGGAAACAGAAGTCCGAAAAAGAATACCCAATAAAGTTCCTGGAATGAGTAAACCAATATGTGAATGAATACATGGAGGGAAACAAAGACTAATATGAGTCATCTTCCCTGGTTTTGCAGATTCCCAGACTCTCAAGTGAGCATCACTGACAGCCTTCTCAACCACATCACTTATGGCGAAATAATGGTCAAATCCAATGTGAAAGGATTCAAGCAAACAGCCACCATTTTTGAAGACGGTAGCACCGTGGAGAATACTGATGTGGTCATCTTTGCTACAGGAAATACCTTCTCAGTTCCTTTCTTTGGAGATTCTGAGAGTATCACTGATGACCAAATATCCCTGTAGCATGGCATATTCCCACCTCATGTGGAAAAACCAGCTTTGGCTTTCATTGACTTAATCCAGCCAGTGAGAATGGTCACACTAACAGTGGGACTCCAAAGACACTATTTAATGGGGAGAGAACAGGGGCGCCCAGGTGGCTCAGTTAAGCATCCGACTAGATTTCGGCTTGGGTCATGATCTCGGGGTCATGGCAAGTCTGTGCTCAGCGTGGAATCTGCTTCTCTCTCTCCCTCTGCTCCTCCCCCTTCTCTCTCTCTCAAATAAATAAATAAATAAAACCTTTTAAAAAATAAAAATAAAGGTGAGAGGACAGTGGTAGAATGAATTCTGTGGTTTCTTTGCTGTTGGTAGACACCCTGAACCCAAGGGGTATGAAAATCAATCCAATTTAAATTAAAGGACTGGTCAATTACAATCAATATTACTATTCACTAATTCTTTTTTTTTTAAAATAATTCCATCTTCCAGCCAAATTTTATTTAGCTTAAAGTAATAAAAAGGACAGATTTCTCTCTCTCTCTTTTTTTAATTAGGCTCCATGCTGGGCACGCACGGAGCCCAACATAGGGCTTGAACTCACAAGCCCAAGATCAAGACCTGAGCTGAAATCAAGAGTTAGGCGCTTAACCAACTGAGCCACCCAGGCGCCCCTTTTTCCTTCCTTTCTTCCTCCCCCCCTTCCTTCTTCTCTCTCTCTCCCTTTCTCTGTCTTTCTTTTTGGGGAATTCAGAAAGGCCTGAAAAAGAAACATGGGAGAAATCCATTCATACGAATGTTACAAATGTGAAAGAATTCCCCACCCTTGTCCGTGCTTTCTGAGCCCTGCCCACAGCACAAAAATAGCCAGAATCAGCAGCCAGCACCAGCTTTGTACTAGGGCTGCGAGTTCCATTTAAAATGTTTATTCAAGTTCTTTCTGGAACAAAATTTCTCCTTGCTTCTTTTTCTCTCTATTCTATGGACCCAACAGTCATGGAGGAACCAGAGAAGGGAAAACATGCTTTTTTTCACCAGTTCTGGTTAACTCCATCTCTGTGGTGTTTTCCTTCTAGAGGTCCTCTCTCAGGTCCTTTCAATCAGCTTTGGAGAAGCTCAGCACCAAAATTCCCACTTTTTTTTTTTTTTTTTTTTTTTACTTTCCCAAGCCATACTCTGTCTTTCCCTAGATGCTTCCTTGTTCCATGTATCCTTTCTTTAAAAGATTTATTTATTTGGCAGAGAGAGAGCGCACAAGCAGGGGGAGTAGAAGGAGAGGAAGAAGCAGACTCCCTGCTGAGCAGGGAGCCTGAAGTGGGGCTCGATTCCAGGACCCCAGGATCATGACCTGAGCCGAAGGCCGATGCTTAACTGACTGAGCCACCCAGGTGCCCCCCATGTATCTTTTCACAGGACTAAACACATTGCCCTCCTTCAAGGATGTGATGGCTGACACTGTTTGGAGAAGAGAGGCTTTGGGGAGAAGGTAGGGCCCTTCCCCAGCAGACAATTATTGAAAACAGCACTTATGAGCTTAGGGAGGTGGGGTCAATGGAAAGCAAAATCTCTGAGTCAGATTTTAAACACAACTTCTAACATCAGAGAGGCAGCTTCCAGGACCGTTCAAAGGAAAGATTGGAAGCTCATTATTGCTTACTCTTACACTTACTCTGTCTTGGTTTTAATATTCAGGTACAATTTGGTTATCCTCTAAGCCAAGAGAAAATAATTCATAATGTGGAAATAAGAGAAACAAAGCAGAAATTCACGTACGAAACAAATACCTGAGGGCTTACTGTGCATTGGGACCTACTCTAGTCAGATGGGATAAAAGTGGCAATAATAGGATTCCCACCTACAAAGATCTTCCAGCTGACAGTAATTACATGTTTGCCAACAGAAGTGATGAATCTTCACACGAGCTAAGACCACAAATGTGTCCCAGGAGAAATTTTGAAAGTGACGGGAATCATTTGAATGCTCTAATCAGGAAAAGACCTAAGGCTACTAGATATTTCCTAGGTTCCTTTTGTCACCTTTGGGAGACTTCCATGCAAGTCCGTATTTGGGTTTAATAAAGAAGGAAAATAGGGGCGCCTGGCTGGCTCTGTCAGAAAAGTCGGGCGACCCTTGATCTCAGGGTTGTGAGTTCAAACCCCACGTTGGGTGTAGGGATTACTTAAAAGTAAAATCTTTAAAATAAAATAAAGAGGGAAAATAACAGGGCACCTGGGTGGCTCAGTGGGTTAAGCATCTGCCCTCAGCTCAGGTCATGATCTCAGGGTCCTGGGATTGAGCCCTGCATTGGGCTCCCTGCTCAGTGGGGAGTCCGCTTCTCCCTCTCCCTCTGCCCCTTCCCCTGGCTTGTGCTCTGTCTCTCAAATAAATAAATAAAAGCATTTTTAAAAGTAGGATATAAAATAGCCTCAGCCCTAGAACAGGGTAGAAAGAGAGCCAAATTCACCCTTCTGCAGCCAGATGCTCCAGATGAACTCTTAGTTAGTTGCGGGAAATAGTTAAGTAAATGTCCACTTCACACCTAAAGATATGCTGAAACCTATGTAGGTTATAAAAAGTTCCCCAAGCTCTGGTCCCTGCTAACAGGCAGTTTACAGCATCATTGAGAACATGAGACTCCAGGTGCATGAAGGATACTCCAGGACAACATGCACAGCGCAGACAGGCAGTGGTAAGGAATCGGTGAGGGCAGGAGTCCCGGGTGGGAGAGGTGGGGACAACTCAGGTGGTCACAAGGGGAGGGATTCAAGCTTCGTCCTGAGGGTAAAACTTGTCTGTGCAAAAGGAAGGAGGGACCGAGCTTCCCAAGATCAAGTGTGGACCCAGAAACTGAAAAGTCATGAACAGTTTCTAGTCTCTCTGCAGTCACTGAAAGCCGCATGGTCCACGCTTAGATATCTCAGAACCCTTGGCACCAGCTTCAGAAGGATGACATAAACCACGTGAACAACGTTGCCTCTCTAGCAGGAATGGGACCCACTTTGCTGTCTCTCTTCCTCCCCGATCCCAATCTAGATTTGGAAGTTTTCTTTGGGTCATGCATCTCACACCAGTAACACCAGCAGGGACTGGGGAAATGGGACTGAGCCCACAGAACCAGCCTGACCCAGAGAGAGCGGATTCTCAAACCCATGAAGACCTCCGGCGGTCCATGAGTACACTTGCCAATCTCTTAGGGGCAACACGGTTCTAGTTTGTCTGAGCCCCATCTCAGTGTTCCTGAACACCATATTAACATATGAACATGACAGAACAGAGCAAAGGTTACAGGGGCCCACGTGTCCCTCTATTTCCTAAGGCCAACCCCACTGCCTTTGGGTGACTTCATTCTTCTCACGTGGCTTGCTCCCAGAGAGGAATTTACCCATCACAGGTCACTAAGAGAGGAAGTTTGACTGGTTGTCATTGTCTTCCTCTGTCATTATGTATTCAGGGCTCACTACGCCCATGGCACTGTCCCCAGCAACGGCAATCATCCCACATGGGTTGAGCATTCATTAAAAGATAAGCATCTCATGGAATTCTATTGGATCAGATTACTCCATTCAGTAAGAACAATCAGATCATGGTTGCTTTGACCAAATATCTCTACATATCTATTACTAACAGAGAGGAATTTGAAAAATATCCATTCCCCTTAGTGTACAGCAGGATTATTATATAGTTGTAATTGCCCATTATTCAACTAACACGTAAACAAATGAACATTTATTTATCTACCATGTGCTAGCCACTTTTCTAAGTGCTTTACACGTGTTATTTCACAAATATCACAACAATATACACAGGGGAAGAATTCTTTTTTTTATGGAAGACATTAGCCCCGACTGCCCAGGGCTATATAACTCATAAATGGTGGTTCAGCATTTGAACCTGATACTAAAGTCGGTGTTCTTTGCTGTACATCACACTACCTTTCATTCATTTTCAACGGATATTTTTCAGGAGTTTATATACCCGGAATATTTAAAACCCTACTAGCATGACATGTATTTTCTTTATTGCTGATTACTTGCTGAAGCAAGCGAATTATTACAGCTTACATAGGCAAAAGATGTATTTTTCTAGCAACACATAAATATTTATAATAGAATGCCTTCTTGAAATTTCCTTTTCCATATAATTTATAAATTGCATATTATAATGATATGAAGTCAGAAACATTTTGAAATCAAATTCTATTTCCTTTTTTTTAAAAGATTTTATTTATTTGTGAGAGAGAGAATGAGAGACAGAGAGCATGAGAAGGAGGAGGGTCAGAAGGAGAAGCAGACTCCCCGCCGAGCAGGGAGCCTGATATGGGGCTCGATCCCGGGACTCCAGGATCATGACCTGAGCCGAAGGCAGTCGTCCAGCCAACTGAGCCACCCAGGCGCCCATCAAATTCTATTTCCTAAGATGAAAATGTTTATCATCTCAGTCCATTTAGAACATTTGAATTTTAAAAATGTACATTTTAAAGAACTTTTTGTTAAAAGCCTTTCTTTGAGTGATTAGTATGGTATATATATCATCAACTCCCAAATTCTGGCTTTCAGTAGAATCTGAGGTCGTGATAGTATAAAATGTACTTTCACGTTGTAAAATATTGGAAAAGTATCTATAATTCTATCAATCTCATTGTAAGATTCATCAGTGTTGTTCATCAAATATTCCTGGTTTCCTCTCTGATCACATAGTAGGTGTTAGCTTCTTTGCCCCTTTGAAGTTGGGCATGACAATATGACTTGCTTTAGCCAAATAAATGTGAGTCGAAGTCACATATTTCACTGCCATATAGAATCTTTAGGATAGAGTACAGATCAAAAAAAAAAAAAAGGATATAGTACAGATCACATCTTTCCTCTGACAAGGTTTTGATAATTGAGGAAGCAGGTGTGAAGATGGAAACTTTCTCAGCCTGGGTCCCCAAGTAGTTACAATGAGCACAGCCTGTGATCACGTAGTATGAGCATTTGTTGTGAGTCTTTGATAGACAGAGAATGCTTATTACTGTAGCATAACCTGGCTTATGCTGACTGATACACAGAAAAGGGCTTCCATTTCTCGTGTTCCTTTCGCACTTTGTGCACATAAACATATAGGGTTGTTTTACATGCACATAATCATATTATACATACACTTTTCTTTGACACTTTTCAAAAACATATTATAAACATTTTCTCAGCTTTTTCTGAACACCATGTTTGTCATTTAATGGTTGAATAATAACCTATTTTATCACTAGGCAATTACTTATTAACTGTTTTTTCAATTATTTAAGTTGTTTCTGTGTTTTTCTATTACAAATAATGCAGCTAAAAGTACCTCTGCACATGTAGCTTTTTTTTTTCAAAATTATTTTCTCAGGATAAAGGAAAGAAATCATTATTTGCCTTCCAGTTTCATAGTATTTTATAGTCAAACTTACAGTACACTTTGAAGTTGGTATAAGAATTTTAGTATTAATGAAATTGAGAAAAAATTGCCCTTTATGTTGTCTTTCTTTGAAATCACTGTGCTAATTGGTTCAAAAGATAATGTCCAGAATATTCTGAAGCCATGCCCACAAAGATATCCTTCTGAGATAAAATCAGGTCACACTCTAAACCTCGCATCCTGATGAACTACTTGATCATAGCATTTTTTACTTCCTATAAATGACTTAAAGGTACACAAATTTCTGCACTAAATACAGCTGAATTGTTTCTGCTGAGACCAAATTAGCAGCGTTTCATCTACACGCTCAATGAGGGAAACAATATTTCTCTAGAATATTTTATTGGTGGTAAACACGTTTATACTACTACATTAATCCTCAGGAAAACCAGACTGGTTGCCCAGCCAAGAAACAAAAAACTCTTGCTTTCTTCACTTTACATTGATCACTATGATGAATAAAGCAGTTTTATTTCTTTTAACGCTCAGACTATATATCTGAGATTGTCTGCCACTTTTATAGTCTCAGTATTTTATATTTATCTAACACTATTTTCCAAGGCCCTCCAAGTGCTTCTTAGATATTATCTCATAAATGCTCTGTAGAATGATGAAGTCAGCACTTTACACAAGTATTTGAAACATTCAGAGCCACCGTTTGTGAAATATTTAACCACTGCCAACCTTCTTCCCTTGCTTTCCTCCTCCCCTTTCTTCCTCTCTCTTCCTCCCACCTTATACCTTATTCGTCATTTTCTCCTATGTTTCGGTGCCTAAGAGATAAAAACATCACGCCCAATACCCTGACAGTAAACGTAAGGGCTGCACAAAGAGGTGGGGTTAATATAATTGGCCAATTATGGGCCAGGCAGCTGCTGACATCATCCGATGGGCGCTCACACCACGACTTGCCAGGGGGGCATAACCTCCATTAGAGACCCGTTGCCAAATGTCCAGATGGTGTCCTTGAATAATTCTGCGAGACCTTGGGCTGGTCACATGATCTTTCTAACACCAGATTCTTACCTATAAAATGGAATTAGCCCCCCTGTTTTCCCCTTCTCAAAGAGGGACTGGGAGAAACAGATGAATAACAGAGGCAAAAGCGCTTTGAAACCATCGAATACAGAGAGGAGTTAAGATGGTGGAGGAGTAGGGGGGCCGCTAACTTTGTCTCGTCCCTTGAAAGAACTAGATAAGTTATCAAATCATTCTGAACATCTCAGAAATCAACTGAAGGTCTGAAATCATCTAGATCCATATATAACCACATCAATCTAATAAAATAAATGTGATGGTATTAGCAAAACTCTACCACTACAGAAGAAACCAAAAGAGTAAAACAAAAACAAAAGCTTATTTCTCCAAACAAAAAATCTTAGGTTAGGTTATGTTCTGTTGCAGGAGAAAATAACATGGGGGGTGGGGGGAAACAGCAGACATTTTATGCTGACAGGTATTTTTCATAAATAGAAACTATGTTCTTTAGAGGTTTAGTTCTAAACCAGCTTTCTGCCACCAATCCCAGTTATTCCTATGAACTGTGAGGCACTGGATTTGCTACCAGCCGACCTGGATTAAAATCTGGGGTTACTCCTTTAGTGACTTTGAGAAAAATCAACCCATTTTTCAGAGTCTGCTTCATTGACAATAAGTGAGGATACCTGTAGTACATACTCCCAAGGATCAAATGTGAAATTATACATTGAAAACATTTTGTAAGTTAAAAAGCAAACGAGTCCCTAACAGCATCCATCTCCACAAACTCAAAAAAAGTTTTTAAAAGGATATCACGGGGTGCCTGGGTGGCTCAGTCGGTTGAGCGGCCAACTCTTGATAAGTCCTGGGATCAAGCCCTGCATCAGGCTCCCCACTCAGCAGGAGTCTGCTTGAGATTCTCTCCCCCTTTCTCTGCCCCCTCAAATGAATAAATAAATCTTTAAAAAGTAAAAATGAAATAAAAAGGATATCATTCGCTAATTCGGGTACTATTTCTAAGTCAAAAAGGACTTGATCGCCATCAAATGTTAGTAGTGAAGGAGAACAAGATGAGGCCACCACAGCCCGTAAGAATGTAGCTCCTTCACTTCCCAGGTGAGGACTCTGGGATGGAGCAGGGGCTCACCCTGTGCTGCTGCGGAGCGCCCCCCTCAGGTTCCTCCGTTCCTCTGCCCAGCCTTGCCCCGAGCCACCTGCCCACATTAGCCTTTCCACTTTTTGCCCAGCCAGTGACTCACTCCTCAGCCTACCCCTCTTCTCCCTGACTCCCCACCAGAGCAGCTTTAGAATCACCAGGGAGGGGCACCTGGGTGCCTCAGTCGGTTAAGTGTCTGCCTTCAGCTCAGATCATGATCCCAGGATCCCGGGATCAAGTCCTGCGTTGGGCTCCATGCTCACCGGGGAATCTGCTTCTCCCTCTGCCTGCCGCTCCCCCTGCTTGTGCTCTCGCTCTCTCTCGCTCTCTCTCTCTCTCTCTCTGATAATAAATAAATAAATAAATAAATAAATAAATAAATCTTTTAAAAAAATATTTCCTTAATTCACTCAATTCTATATGCCATCATTGAGCATATTCTGTGGTCAAGCACTGGTTAGGAAGAGAAGATCCCTGCCCTCCAACATGGACTGGGGACCCACGTGCCCCAACAGAGGCCAGGAGGTGGGGGTGTCCCCATGGAGCCAGGTGCCAAATCTGAGGCCTGCTTCTCCCTCACCAGTCACTCCACCGGCCACTGAGCTCCCTATCTTTACCTCCTAAACATCCATCTTCTCTGCAGACTCCGTCTGTGCCTTCCTGATGGCTCAACTCGTTTGCCACTAGCTGACCAGTAGTGTTCCTGCCTTGATTGTTTCTCTACTGTCTACAGCATAATCTTTGCAAAACCCAAAATCTGCCCGTGGCACCACCTTGTTCGAAAGCCTCTGGCGGTACCTCTCTGTTTGTAGGAAGACACTCGCGTGGCAGATGCCCTCCCCCCAGGTCCTGGAGCCACCACAGCCCCTTGCCCTGCGTTCCAGGGGGACTCCCTGCACGCCTGGACCACTGCTCACGTCTGGGCCTACGTAACGTGCAGATTCCTGTTGGTCCACCTCTTACCTCAGTGAGAAATCGTTACTCAGTCTTAGAAACTTAGCTCAGCTAGCGCCCCTTCTGAGAAAACTCCTCTGCCCCTCCTCCCTTAGAGTCATGCATTCCCTTTCTTGGGCCACCTCCGCTCCTGAAATGTATTTGTGTTACTGCCTACAACACACAGTGTGGAATTATTGCTGAATGTCTGTCCCCCAACTAGAGCAGAGGGCTGTCGGCAGGTTATCCCTGCGCTCCGGGGACGCCTGGATAGCAGCGCATAGTCGGCCCACAGTGAGGGTCTGCTGACCGGATGACTGAGGGGCACTACTTGGAAAAGCCACCAGAGCACAGACTGGAGTGTGTTAGAACGTGCAGACGAGAGCCCAAAACCTGAAGTGACGGCGCCGCACTCAGCTTTGTCTACACCACTGGCCTGAGAGGAAAGGAAAGCAGAGAGCAGCTCCGGGTCGAGTGTGAGAGCAGACAATCCTCGCTCACCCACGTGGAGCTTCACTTCTCGAGCTCGTCTCCTGGACAGAGAATGACCCAGCCACACGGACTCTTTGGACGCAGGTGCAGAGAGATAGGGACCACCTTCCTCCAGTTAGGGAAACGGAGTTCTGTCTATGCAGCGAGAAAGCTCTATGAGACAGAAGGCTGACTGACTCAGGCCCTTAAATATATAATTAGAGAAATAATCTCTCTGCAGATTGAGGGTGTTGCAAAGGTTTTATGTGTCAGAAGGGATAGGCAAAGTCTTAATTTGTCGTCCTGCAATTCTCCTGTGCTCCCCTTCCTCAGCCCCAAAGGGCACACACAGGCTCTTGGGGATTTCCTGGGATCTTCCTCAAATGCCATGCACGCTCTGGGCAATCTGAAGGTGGCCCTTGGGTGAACAGGGTAAGGGTGCCTTAGCCAGCAATCTTTTCTCTTCATCCACCTACATAGGCATCAAACTGGAAGGGCAGGCTGACTCCACCTGTAGCGAGCTGAGCCTTTTCGAAAACGTAACCCCATCTTCTCAGTATTTTTGTGGCAAATACAGGATGGGCTTTTTACTGTGATACCAGCAGTGCAGCTGCTAAACCAAAGCTTAGATATCAGAGAACAGTAAACTCAATAGCTTTCTTCTCAAAAGATCAGCTTCTGGGTTTTCTGTGATTCGTGTGGCCACTCAGCTGATGAGTGAAAGCCCAGTTCGATCCTGCACCACTCTCCCCACCATCTCCCACCTGCTCCAACACACACTCAGGGCTCTGACCTCTTTTTGGGCACATGGGACACCAGTGAGAACCGTGTTGAAATGTATGAGCTACATTTCCTCACTTACATTCCTTGCGCTTGTTCATGTTCCAAGGGCAGGGAACTTGTCCTGCTTAACGGTGTATCCCCAGTGGTCAGCCCAGCGTTTGGCCCACAGAAGACGACCATCTCTGCACGTAGAACAGGTGAATGAATGAAGGAAGAAAAATTTAAAAGGAAAGAGGTAGAGAGTAAAACTTGGAGATGGTTCAGGGACAGAGGTTTAGAGAATTAAAGAATGCTAAAATAAGATTTTTGTGGATATTATTTAGTTCAGCTTGTTAATTGGGTAGATAAGGCCCAGAGTAAGGAGTCTCACTTATTCTTGGTGAGATGAGACACCACTGGAAAGCTTTGAGACAAGTAATTTATGAGTTCTCCATTCTGGACACAAATGGCCCCCATTTGCCTCTGGCCACAGACTGCAATACAGGTGGTGCTTCTCACGTTTTAATATGGAGACCTTGTGAAATGCAGGTTCTGGGTCAGTAGGTCCGGAGTGGCCTGAGAATCTGAATTTCTAAAATGTACCAAGACGATGTAGCTGCCGCTGGTCCTCAGTCCACTCTAAGTAACAAGGGACCAGGAGACCGCCTCTTTTTTAGCGTATTCTCTGCATGACAATCTAAGAAGGCTCAAAAAACATCGGCTTGTATTTACCTGGTCTATCTTTTCCCGTACTTCCGCTTCCAATCTTAAAGGACGCATAAGGAAATAGGATTTAGTTGTCGAGCTGCGGTCAGCTGGGATCCAAGGAAAGATGTCAAGTGCATGGAAGATCAGGGTTAGCTTTGAAAGTCAGAGCTGAGAGCTGCTGGGTAAGCATTCTAACTTAGGATCACCAAAAACGGGTATCTTTCTCAGAGAGGGGTTTGGGGTTAACACCAGGCCATAAATGATGGAATCTTTTATTTTTGCTCACCGAGACGCAAAGGTTGACCTCTGGGGCTCCCCTTGCCTGCTTCTCCAGAGGGTTCTGATACTTCCGGTTGGTAAATCATCAAATACTACTGTACATCCACTATTCCAGGCCCTGTGCAGACTTCCCTGTGAGCGCAGAGCCCGATTCAGGGCTTGATCCCACAACCCATGAGATCACGGCCTGAGCTGAAACCAAGGGTTTGACGCTTAGCCGAATGAGTCACTCCTCTATTCTGTTCTTACCCTCAAGCATGCCTTCTTTCATTTCAGTCATTGTATTTTTCATTTCTAGGAATACCATTTGGGCTTTTTTTAGCCTTCCAATTCTTTCCTCACGCTTATGTTTTCCTTTACATATTTTTAGTATATATAGCCTTATTAAAATAACTGTTTTAATTTTTTCATCATCTCTTTAATTTTTGGCAAAAAAATCATATCTTCCTGCTTCTTAGTTTTTCTGATTTTTTTGGCCTAGGGGACATTTGATTTTATGCTTTAGGATACTGGATTTTAAGACATTTCGTTAACTAATTTTTTACTTTGTTCTACGTGCAGTTATGCTATGTTGGATCAATTTAATTCTTTTAAGGTTTGCTTTTAAGTTTGGTTAGCACTGACCTCACTGCTAATATCATCCTAGGGAATCTACCAAAAACCTAATGTATTACAAGAGGCCCTCGACTCCAGCTATTGGGATTGTGAACCATTCCCAGACTAGCATGAACTCTGGGAATTTTTGGCTTATTGCTTTCTTACTTTTTTTTTCCCCCCAGCCTCATGGAGTTTCATCCCATTCATTGTGCAGATAAACATTCAGCCAAAGACTCAAGGGGGCACTTTGGCAGATCTCTGTAGTCCTCTTTCTGCTCAACTACGTCCTCTAGCTTTCTGCCCACAAATTCTAGCTGCCTCACATCGTGACCCCTTGCCTCTATTTCCTCACTTCGGTGAGACCAGCAGATTTTCTTTGGCTCCCCTTCCTGCCCCGTGGTCCGGGGGTCTCCAGTGGTAAGGGTTGTCTCATCTGTTTCCTTTTCTCAGCGATCTGGCACCCAACGTCTGAAAATAACTGTTTAATATACTTTCTCAGCTTTTCTAGTTATTTATGGTGGGAGGGCAATCCGCATGGCCTTTAATCTTTCATGGATGGCAGCAGAAATGTTATACCTTTGGTTCTATAATTTCCAGTTGACTTTTTTATACAATGTACTCCTCTGGTGAAACTTTTTATAAACAATATTCTAAAATCCAACTGTCTGTGTTTGCAAATATAAATTTATTGCTTGCAACATGAAAAGATATATACTGGTATCTTGAACTCTTTTAAACCAAGTTATGTATATATAAGGTAAACATTTCATTGCATCTCTAAATTATGTATTAACCACAGAGCATTTGTTTTAAATTATTAACACCATACATTAAGTTGTTTATGGGTGCTACCTGAACACTGATGTCTGTATTTAAAATTCTTCATAAGATTATATTTCTTCCCCTATTTGCTTGATACAGAGATTAGATTCTGTATGTTTTCCTTATGGCATCCCACCATGCCAACTTATTCATTCATACTGTCATTAGTTAACTCATCAGTTTACTCATAAGCTATTAACTCCTAATTTTTTCCTGAGTGTGCACTATTATAGACCCCATAAAATAATAGATGAACCATTCCTACCCTGGAGGATCGTCCTGTTTTGTGGAGGAGATACCGCCTCATAGAGGTCAGCAATGGAAAGAGGGAGAGTTGGCAGTGAAGGGTGTCTGGAGTAGATGACTAAAAGCTGTACACCGAAGGATGAGGAGAGCTTCTCTGGGGGTCAGTTATTGTAGGCAGAGGGAACAACTTTGAATTTAAAGTAGAAACCCTGACTTTCCTGGAGGAAGTGGGGAAAGACAAGTCTGGGCAGGTATATAATGGTCCATTGTTCTGGTTACTATTACCATGAAGCAAATTATCACCAAACTTAGACATTTCAAACATATATATATATATATTAAGCTTACAAATTCTGTGGGTCCAGAACTAAAAAAGAAAAGGCATAGTAAAAATGACAGTCTCTGCTTCGTGATGTCTGAGGCCTCAGCTGGAAAGACACGGCAGTTGGGGGCTAGAATTCCGGGGGGATCTTCACTCTGTCTGGTGGCTGATGCTGTTGTCAGTTGTGATTTCTCCAAGCATCTTGGGCTTCTTCACAGTGTGGTGGTTTCGGAGTTGCTCTTTTTACACGGAAGCTCAGGCCTCCAAAATGAGTGTCCCAGTGACTAAGACAATTGCATCACTTTTTGTGACCTAGCTTCAGAAATCATGCATTCACTTTCATTGCAATTTATTGGTTATAAGTGAGTCAAGGCCCACCCAGATTCAAGGGGAAGAGGCAGAGTTCCCACCCCTCAATAGGAGAAATATCAAAGAATTTGTGGCCATTTATTGAAAACCAACACACAAGTCATGAAAAGGGCTGCTAAATCAGAGTGACAAGGAGGGAATTTGAACTTAAATAATCAAGGGATTCCTTTCCAGTTCTACCATTTACTGGACAATTAATCTCCCTGGAGCCTATTTCCTTGTCAATGAAATGGAAATAATGTTTTTCGTAATTGGATCATGGTGAGGATTAAATGAGATTATGTTTACAAAGTGCTTATTAACAATGCTTGGCACATAGTTAATGCTCAATAAATGATAGCTCTCCCCAACCTAAATTAAATCAAAATACTTAATACTTACCATATGATACAAAACACCATAATCATCTATGCTACAGAAATATCTTACATGGTATAGTTTTGAAGTCAGATTTTAAGAAAAGTAGGAAACTTTTGGAAGTATCTTAAAAAAAAAACAGCAAAAAATACTAGGAGGCAAAAAACATGCTTTATATGTTAAGGTCGGAGAAGAGAAGACTAAAGAAAAGGTTGTCAAACCAGAGTTCTAGGCAAAGAGACAGCAAGAAAAGAGCTCTCTCTCTAACCTAATGTACACCCCTTATGGAGGAGGGGTTCCCAGGTCTGTGTACCATGTGGAATGCTGCCCTATTTAAAAGCAGACCAGAGTCTCATCCCACATAGGCAGAACATTCCAATTCTTTGCAGAAATGCCTTTTAAAGTATTATATATGTTCTGAATGGGGGAAAAACATCTAAGGTCCAATAAAGCCAAAGGACACATGTTAAATGAGAATGAAAGAAGGTCGATATTAGACCTTAAGTAAAAGTTTATGTTTAGCATGAGAATTTGACATCACCCCTTGCCATACACACACACACACACAAAAGCTGCCTGTCTTAAATAGGTAGGAGGGATGCTTTCATGGAAGAATATGGGCTGTGAACCTTTTAGTGAGCATCAAATTTTGATCAATGTGCAAAGTTAATTTTCATCAAACTAAGAACATATACTGTTAGGGCAATGAATATCAGATAGACATTGAGAATCTTCACGTACTTGGAAATGAAAAGCACAGGGGGGCCTCAGTGGCTTAGTCATTTGAGCATCAGACTCTTGATTTCAGCTCAGATCATAATCTCAGGGTCCCAGGATCAAGCCCCACAGTGGGCTCCGCTCTTGGTGGGGAGTCTGCTTGAAGATTTCTCTCCCTCTCCCTCTGCCCCTACCCTTGAGCTTGCTCTCTCTCTCTCTCTCAAATAAATAAATAAATAAATAAATAAATAAATAAATAAATATTTTCTTAAAAAAGAAAGAAAGGAAAGGAAAAACACGGTGCAATAAGGAGTCAGCACCAAAGAGAAATGATCACATGTCCAGTGACATGGGGCTTCAGTGAGCCTGTAACATTCTGCTCCGACAGCATCACACTAGAGATGGGCAGCCGAGGGACACCGGCCTGCTCAGAAGGGCACTGTTACACTCCAGCCATGGCTTGTCTCAATTTATTAAGTCCTTTACTCTTTTCAAGAATAAGTTCAGAAAGTCTAATCCTAAAATGTACCACAAACACCTGGAAGTTGAAAACCATTGGCAAAGATTCTGACTCCCGACAGTCTTGGGTTGCTAAAGAGATTTCTGCCACTCAACAATTGTGTGACCTGGAGGACTGTGGGCATGTTATTTAATCTGTCCTCATCTATCAAGTGGGGATAATAATATCCGGAACTCTTGTGAGGTCTCCATGAGACACCAAACGTGGGAAAGTGCCTACCTTTCAAAGTATTTGAGAAATAGCAGGTGCTCTTTTATTGCTGATACAGATCTGTAGTACCTTGGTAGCTTAAGAAAAATATGGATTTTTTAAAAAGATTTTACTTATTTATTCATTAGAGAGAGAGAGAGAGAGACAGCATGAACAGGGGAAGGAGCAGAGCGAGAGGGACAGGCAGACTCCCCGCTGAGCACAGAGCCCAACATGGGGCTCGATCCCACAACCCTGAGATCATGACCTGAGCCGAAATCAAGAGTTGGTGGCTTAACTGACTGAGCCACCCAGGTGCCCCTAAAAATATTGAATTTTGATTCCTCCCTAGGGCATTCAGATTTAGTAAATGCAAGGTGAAGTCCAGAGGGATGTTCAGCATTTATTTATTTTAAGTTCCTTAGTGACCTCTAATGCTCAGCTAGGTTTGAAAACCACCCAAACAGGTAATCTTCTAAGGAATAAAAACTCAATTTGTAAGTTATGTTCCATTTTTTAAAATATCTTTGAGTATGGCAGTTTGTCTAAACCATATCATAAATTCTGTGAGATTCATATTCATATATTTTCATTCTTACTTTACACATTTTCTAAAAAGAGGCATTGCTCAGATTCACACAGGTAATAGCAACAAATGGAGAAAAGAGCAATTCTTCTGACCTATAGTTCAATGCTTTCTTCTGTAGGCAATGTTTCCAACTACTTGGCTTTTTGGGTATTTACTTTCTGTTGGAACACTTAATAGATGGATTTAGCTGTCTTTAAGGTAAAATGCATGATGACTATTAATTATCTATAACCTATAACTTTATAGTCAAAACAAGTGTATATGTGTGTGTATATAAATTAATTACTTAAGATGTAAATTTTTACCTTTCTGCTTTCCCTTCAGGAGGTCACAGAGGAATTGAAGATGTTGATTTGAGGCACTTCACCTTCTCTGTATTCCACAAAATCATGAAACCCCTAGTTCAGAGACATTTTACCTTGTTTGTTCTTAATTAATTACAATAATCACATTGCCCATTAAATAGACTCATTGGTTTTAATTAACTGAAGAAATACTGGCAATGATTTTAAAGGGCTAATAAGATTTAATACAAAATTATTAAGATGTGTTACGTCACAATTCATTGCCATGAAATACAAGACAAAACTTTATTAGATCACTTTATTAGATAACCTTCCAATCTATTTTGCATCAGTTGTAAAGGAAAACTGGAATCAGCACCTGAGAACATAACTATAGGAATCTGGGGTGGATTCAGTTCTTAGAGCCTCTCCCATAATTAGATGTGCCATAAGGCAATTCAAAAGTTGTGTTTCTGACCAAGGACATGAGCCAAGATGAAATTCTTAGAGCAAGAGAGCTGGAGAGTTTTACATGGATTTCAGCATTTCCTTCATTGTGTGACCTCGAATTTTTGGTTTCTAAATCCTTTTGATAGAATTTCACCATATGTGTGATGCCTAGTGGGTCCCCACTAGGTTGTTTGGGAACAATCCTAGGTCAGCCTTCTGCCTGCTTCTTTCTTCCCACCCAAGGAAGAAAGAAGCTTCCCTTGCTTTTTGTTTTAGATCTGTTAATACCCATTTTATTTCTAGGATTTCCTTAACTGCAGAGTATGATATGGAGCCCTCAAAAAAGTAAATTAGGTCCTTTTTATTTGTTTTGAGATCTTTCATTCTGTGAAGTGGTCAGAGAGTAGCAATAGTAACACAGGTGCTGGGATTCATGGTCAAGATCCCAGATCCTCAGCTCCTAAGTTCATTGGGAAGTCTGGTGGCCTCCTGCTCCCTCAAGAACACTGAAGCTCATCGGGGTGCACTGCCCTTCCCTGAGGGCACTTTATTTCCTATCAATTTTACATCATCCTTCAATTATCACTCTTGACTAAATAAATAGCCAATGAATATTTACTGCCACCTCCTGTGTGGTAGCATTATCTCAGGCACTGTGGAGAAGGGAGAAAGTTCTCAACCGCCTTGATCTTTTAGCTCCTTTTTTGGCCATTTAAATTGCTGTTGTTTAGGGTTCCTAAGATTTTTATAAGTTCACTATAGACAAGAATCTTTTCATATTTTTGCATCTCATATCCCTTTAAGGAAGGCAAAAACTTTGGATATTTTCCCCAGAAAAATGCACATTCACATGTGCATAACTTTTGCAGGCATCCTCAGGAGGTCCATGGACTCCTAAATTCCATCCAAAACACCTTGAATAGCCATGGGTTTCAGATTTAGAACTACAGACATAGACATTTCTGCATATTATTTTCTGAATCTCAAAGAAGAGTTTTGAACCAAAGGAGATAGAACAAGGAGCAGGGAAGGAAGGGTTACAACAAGAAGATGATGAACAAAATTTTTATTTGAGCTTCTGGTTGATGTTTACTAACTTTTGCCTGTTGTGTAAGCCTGTCTTGGAGCAACACACAGATTTATATTCTGATGCCAGCTCCTTATCCCATTGGGAACTGGTTGGCATAACTCTGCAATTAGTCCAAGTTTTTATTTAATTTTTAAAGCTAATGCACCATACAAAATGAACAAAGAACAACGAGCCAGCTACAAATCAACAGAGATCAAAAAGGCATAAAATGAGATTACATACAATACTAGCTTGAATTTTGAAATATATGAAGGAATAATCTTCAAAGAAAATAATAGTTAATTGTACATGAAAAAGTATAAAACCTATAAAACAAAAAGTTTAAAAATAAAAATTATCTCCAAAAAAAAATAACAGGGCTCAGATGATTGCCCAGGAAAATTGGTATTAGTTTTCAATATACAGATATTACCATACTATGTAAATTGTCCAAAGTATAAGGTAAATATGAAAGCTTCCTCATAACTCCAATAACCAAGATAACATAATCTTGACAAAGACAGAACAAAAAAAGTAAGCAATAGGCCAGTAGTAGCTGTAATTTTAAACCATTAACAAAGTTCAAGAAATAGGGGTGCCTGGCTGGCTCAGTTGTTAAGTGTCTGCCTTCAGCTCAGATCATGATCCCAGGGTCCTGGGATCGAGCTCCACATCAGGCTCCCTGCTCAGTGGGAAGCCTGCTTCTCCCTCTCCCACTCCCCCTGCTTGTGTTCCCTCTCTCGCTGTGTCTCTCTCTGTCAAATAAATAAATAAAATCTTTTTTAAAAATCCATATTTTTATTAAGCTACCAAGGTACTACAAATCTATATCAGCAATAAAAGAACACCTGCTATTTCTCAAATACTTGGAAAAGTAGGCAGTTTCCCACATTTGGTGTCTCACTGAGACCTCACAAGAGTTCTGGATATTATTATCCCCACTTCATAGATGAGGGAAGATTAAATAACATCCCCCAAAGTCCTCCAGGTCACATAATTATTGAGTGGAGAAGTTCCATGTTATAAAGATGTCAATTATTCCATAATTACCTGCTACATTTAAGTTTTATTTCTAGGAATGGTGAAAAAGTAATCCAACCTTCATCCAGAAAAGTAAATTTGATAAAAAAAAAAAAGTCAAGAAAATATTGAAAAAGAAGAGTAATAATTGAAGGCTACACAGGGAAATATCAAAAATCTTTTAAAGCAACAATATTTAAACAGTGTGATTCTGATATCTGAGTATAAAGAAACATTAGTGGAGCAGAAAATGAGTATCTACAATAAAACAAAACATTTAAATATTAAAGATACTATAAAGTGCCATTTCCAGTATGGTAAGGGAAGGATGTCTTGTTTGATAAAATGGGCAGACGCACCTGGTGATTATTGGAAAAAAGGATCACATTGAAGGATTGTTTCACACTCTATCAAAATTGAACTCTGAGGGCCCCTGGGTGGCTCAGTCGGTTAAGCGTCCGACTCTTGATTTCAGCTCAGGTCATGATCTCAGGGTCGTGAGATTGAGCCCCATGTCGGGCTCCTTGCTTGGTGTAGAGCCTGCTTAAGATTCTCCCTCTCCCTCTGCCCCCCACCACCACTCACCTATGCACACTCTTTCTCTCTTTCTCTCAAAAAAAAAAAAAATTGAAACTCTGGAACTATCAAAAAGTTAAACAAAAATATGAAAACATAAAAAAACATAATAATATAGATGAATAATTTTATAATCTTGAGATAGGGAAGACTAGGAGTATGACACAATAGCCACTAACTGTAAAAGAAAAAATATATTTCACTTGGTAAAAATGGGGGGGAAATCTATGTAATTTTTAAAAGCTAATGACAAAATAAGAGAAAATATTTGGAAAATGTAGGAGAGAAAAACGGTTCCTACTTATAATGTTAGAAGATTTCTTTAAACAAAAAGAATAGAAAAATGTAGAAATGATATTCATCAAATTCACTAAAGAAGAAATACAAATAGACCAAGAATATATGAATGGAGTTTAGACTCACTGATATTCTAAGAATGGCAGATTCCATTAAGAAAATGGAATATTTATGTAATTAGCAAGGAGGAGGGAAAAGGTATCTTCAACCATTTTTTATCATCAGAAACTGCTTAAATCTTTATTAGAAACAATGTATCAGAGATCTGAAAAACTGTTCCTCAAATGCCTTTGGACTCAGCCATCGCAGATGTAGGAATTTACCTTAAAGAAATAGTCAGAAAGAGACAAAAATTTATGTATGAGTATGTTTTTGGTGAATCGTTCCCAGTCCGTATTCTAGCTTTGGTGATAAGGCTCTATCAATTAAAATGCATTTATATTCATTATCTATCATCCCAGGTGATGAAATATTTCCTCATGTTTTCCAAGTTTCACTATAGATCAGTTTCCAAGCTGTATACTGTCTTCATGAAGTTCCTTCTGGGCTTCTTGGTAACTTTGATTAATCAGACTTTGTGAGACCAACACAATTACTAAAATTTGACGACATGCCAGCTTCTTACTTGAACCCCAACTTTAAAAGCCAGGTGGAAAGGAGAGACAAGGGGAGGAATTTTTGCAAATTAGTCATCGCATAAAACTCACCTTGGTGGGCTACCTCAGTGTGAGGAAGAGCAAAGGAGAAGACAGTAGTCTCCTGAAGAGACAGGATTCAGGAGCCTATTTCTTTACCTTGGTGCCAGGAGATTTCAGGAGCAAATCAGCTTTTATTTTTCTTCTTACTACAGGTTAGTTTTATGGCCTTTATTTCCTTGAAGACCTTGGGGCTTAATGGGATTTTTAAATTTTTGTTGTATGCCGTATACCTGCATGATTAGAAAAATATCCTGTGTTCTATATACACAATGAAAAGAAAAAGGTTAGCTAATGCATATGGAATATTCACAAGGGAAGGAAAAAATGGACCAAGACTTCATTCAAAGAGAAACTCATTACCTTTTCCAGCAGAGAAGAAGACAGATTGGAGTCAGCATCGGCTATACTTTTGGAGAGAGATCTGGCCCACTGAGGTTTCATTTGGGTTTGTTTCAGATGAGGGGCTAAAGAGACAGAGGTGATGGGGCACAGGAGTTTAAGGGGAGCTGCTGGAGGCGCAAGAGGGTATAAATGATCAAGGATGCTCCCCCAACACACTAAACACAGATTGTATGTGCTAATAGCCTTTTACTTCACCAGCCTGGGAAGTGAAATACCCAGGAGAAAAGTATTTGACTCGATATTTTTGACATTTGAAAGGTGATTTTTCAAACAAATGTACATAACCCAGTGAAACATAATAGCCTTGGCATTTAAAAATGGGCACTGGTGGGGCACCTGGGTGGCTCAGTCAGTTGGGCAGCTGCCTTCAGCTCGGGTCGTGGTCCAGGGGTCCTGGGATCCCGCCCCACATCTGGGTCCCCGCTCAGCGGAGGGAGGAGAGCCTGCTCCTCCCTCTCCCTCTGCCTGCCACTCTGCCTACTTGTGCTCTCTCTCTCTCTCAAATAAATAAATAAAATCTTAAAAATAAATGGGCACTGAGTATTTGGATCTACTTTTCAAATTAATAAATGCAGTATTTGTTATCCATGTATTTCTGTTGATAGCAATTTCTTTGTTAATATGCACTCATTCTGCTACTTCGTGATCCAGGGTGTTGGCTGATATTACAGTCCTGCTAAGTACTTGAAAAACCTATGCATTAACTGCTGTATTCAGGGGGGTTATTTAGGTAGCTGCTGCTGTCATTGGGTAAACTCATTGCCTATAGCCTCTGGATATATTTTCAAGCAGTAGCAACACATCAATGGTACGGGGTTATGTTAATAAGCCTTAATTTAAAAGAATTTACCAAGGAACTCCAGATTAAAAAATAGTCTCATATTTTAATAGCTGCTCTAATCCACTATAATATAAACTTGTTAAAATGCAGGACAGAATTCCGTTCAGTTCCTCCTTCAGAGAAAAATCAGGGATAAAATCGCCAGATGATAGTTAAGGAAGCCTCTCTTAAGAAAACTCTCTTTCCTTTTTTTTATTAAAGATTTTATTTATTTATTTGACAGAGAGAGAGAGAGCATGAGCCAGGGGAGAGGCAGAGGGAGAGGGAGGAGCAGACTCCCTGCTGAGTAAAGGGCCTAAGGCGGGGCTCGATCCCCAGACCCTGGGATCATGACCTGAGCCGAAGGCAGATGCTTAACCAACTGAGCCACCCAGGTGCCCCAAGAACACTCTATTTCCTAAAAAAAAAAAAAAGAAAAGAAAATTGGCGGGGGGGACTCTATTTCTTCATGGTTCAGCTGAATAGAAGAGGATGGAACAACCTCGTAGAGCAGATAGGGTAAGGAGGATAGTGTCCTCGGAGGCGCTCACTGGTAAGTGGCATCTCTGAGTACCTGTTGATATTGTCCATCTATTTCCTTTGCTCCATCCTCTGAGAAAGTGCACTACCTGATCTGACCTCTGAGACTGATCCTGAATCTGACACTGACACCTAATACTTCCTCTCCAACCTCATTATGCACTCTACCCTTTTGGCACCCACGCACAAAGCTTCCTTTGCTTTTCTTCAAAAATGCCCAGCATGGGCACCTGGGTGGCTCAGTCGTTAAGCGTCTGCCTTTGGCTCAGGTCATGATCCCAGGGTCCTGGGATCGAGCCCCGCATCGGGCTCCTTGTTTGGCAGGACGTCTGCTTCTCCCTCTCCCGCTCCCCCTGCTTGTGTTCCCTCTCTCGCACAGTCTTACACAATTCACAGTGCTCACCATAGCACATACCCTCCCCAATGTCTATCACCCAGCCGCCCCATCCCTCCCACCCCCAACCACTCCAGCCACCCTCCGTTTGTTTCCTGAGATTAAGAATTCCTCATATCGGTGAGGTCATATGATACATGTCTTTCTCTGACTGACTTATTTCGCTCAGCATAATACCCTCCAGTTCCATCCACGTCGTTGCAAATGGCAAGATTTCATTCTTTTTGATGGCTGCATAATATTCCATTGTATATATATATACCACATCTTCTTTATCCATTCATTTGTCGATAGACATCCTTCTAGCCTTAGTTTTAAGAAAAATCAGGAATGGCTGCTAAAGCACATAACAGATATTGTGTGTTGTATGGACTCCTGTTATAACCTGAAAAATGAGGATGATAATGTGCCTCACAGGATTGAATTAGGTAATAGATATTATTATATATATTATATATATTATATAATCATATACTATTATATATTATTACACTTTATATAATATATTATTATATATATTATTATATACTATTAAATATAATTATATAACTATAAAAATACATATTATATTATATATATAATATAATTATAAACCATGACAAATTGTAAAGTGCTAAAATACTATCTCCTGTCTGTATGCGTATGAATAAGTAGATAATAGAGAGAGAGAGACTGAAACCAGATTGAGAGACTGAAACCAGAAGGGTATATATCAAAACATTTAAAGCGATCATCAAGGGACGCCTGAGAGGCTCAGTCCGTTAAGCATCTGCCTTCAGTTCAGGTCATGATTTCAGGGTCCTGGGATCCAGCCCCACATCAGGCTCCCTGCTTGGCAGAGAGTCTGCTTCTCCCTCTGTCTCTGCCCCTCTCCCCCACTGATGTTCTCTCTCTCTCTCTCAAATAAATCAATAAAATCTTAAAAAAAATAAATAAAAATAAAGTGACCATCAAGAATGATATTCGTCTCTGTGATTTTCTACAAAATTATAATAAACATGTGCTGCTTTTATAAATAGAAAAAGATTGCCAGTAAAAACAGGAAGAAAAAAAGAAAGCCTCCTGTACTAAGGCTCTGCATTCTTTTCTACCCGTTACTACAAACAGTGCCGATGTCTTGGATGCCCTCTGGCCAGGACTCAGACTCCAACGAGCTCTCTTGGCAGAGAGGCAGCCCCATCTTCCTCTCTTTATTTTCACTCTCTAGTATTCTACACACATCTCTCTTTTCATGTCCTTTTCATGTTCTTTCCACCTTTTCATATTTTTCTTTTTGCTGCCCCACAGAATTATTTGCTCTTTTAAACCATTTACGACAAGGTATCTTATCTCTTAGTGAAGGTACTGGAAAAGCAACTTTGCTTTCTTCAAAGGAATTCATCCCAGGAGCCTCATAATTTGACAAACAAAGGAACTGATTTTTTTAAGTGTTACTCTTGTATTCTAAAAGACAGGGAGTGTCCTTATTTTTCTTGGTAGGAGAAGGCCAAGAGTGGCAGGCCAAGCATCTGTAAATCTGCCACCAGCAACACGTCGAAGGAGATGACAACCTACAGTGATTACCCATTCCCCGATCGCTTCCCCAACTACTTGCACAATTCCAGAATCATGGAGTACCTCAGGATGTACGTGCAACACTTTCACCTAATGAAATACATCTGGTTTCTGCTAAGTGAGGCAGGAAACTCTCAGCGAGTGCAGGAGCCTCTTGGTGGAGTCAAGAGCCAGGCCAGAGTGAGGGGCAGGAAGGCACACCCGTTCAGGCTGGGAGGTTAGCTCTACAAGCATCTCTGGTGAAGTCAGCAGGACCTTCCCTCCTGGCTTCCTTCAGGAAAAAGTCTGATGGATTTGTTGAAACACCAGACTATGCACCGGGTGTTGGCTCACCACCAACTACATTTAGGACTGCAGCTGGGGACACTCTGGCCTCCATCTCTACTTTAAAAAGCCTTGGTAGGGAAACCAGCTTCAAAGAAACTCTTTCAGGAAACCCCACAGGAGAGTAGTTATAACCAACCTTACTCATTGAGGCCCAAAACTCTGGGACAGGAGGCAACCAGGAAGAGAGGCCACAAGTCCGAGTTTGTCTCATCCCTAGTCAAAGGTGTGCAGCGTGAGGAAGTGCTCTGACTTCTCTTGCACGGGACAGTGGGACGTCATAGTCGAGGCCGCAGGGAAGCGGAAATCCTATGTCTTTGATGGGATTATGGTGTGCAGTGGCCTTTACACCGACCCCTTCTTGCCACTCCAGAACTTTCCAGGTATGTCATACTGAATGCTAGGGCACTGATGATGTGGGGTTTTATCATTGTTGCTTATTGTTATTCTTGAAGAAAGTTTGTAACTCTGAAAGTCACCTTGTTTTCAAAATAAATATTATTTTTTCTGAATGTAAAGTAATGCATGTTCTTTCAGGGTCCATTCAAATAATACATAATGTTATAAAATTGAAAATTAAAATTACTAATACCCTATCACCACAAGTTCTAGGCTATTTTAAGAGAAAAGTGCTACATTTTTCCACAACTGGAAAGCAAAAATGTGGGAGTTGTTTTGTGTTGGTAATAGTTTGGAGTAAATACAGAGCGCCTGGCTGGCTCAGTTGGAAGAGCATGGGACTCCTGATCTCGGGGTCATGATTTTGAGCCCCACAATGGGTGTAGAGATTACTTAAATAAATAAATGAAAACTCAAAAAAATAGTTTCAAGGGGCACTGGGTGGCTCAGTCGTTAAGCGTCTGCCTTCGGCGATCCCGGGGTCCTGGGATCGAGCCCCACATCGGGCTCCCTGCTCCTTGGGAAGCCTGCTTCTCCCTCTCCCTCTGTCCTGGCTTGTGTTCCCTCTCTCACTGTGTCTCTCTGTCAAATAGATAGATAAAATCTTTTAAAAAAAAGTTTCAAGTAAATAGTAGGATCAAAGGGACAGAAAATATATTAAGATTTAGCTTTATTCCTGAATGTATACATATATGCATAGCATGATGACTATAAATAGCCATGTACACATCTTAGAAGCTACTGCTATGCTATTGTTTACTATCTGGAAGCTTAAGCACCTTGCATATAAGGAATGGTGTGGGAATGGTCTACCTGCACAGCATCTCCCTGTTTATCTCTAGGGAACAGAATATATACTCAGTCTTCTTAAAAAGCACTGAACTTGAGAGTCCTTTGTAGTTCTCAGGAAATTCTAGATTCCCCCCACTTCCGTTGCTATGAGTGTCTGTTTCCCAGTGTATGAGAAGATAGAGAAGGTTAAAATTGGTCAAGAGAAATCTATTAGTTGGTTCGTTAGTTAGAAATTTAAATATTCCTGTATTCATTCATTCAACATTCAGTCAAGAAATACTTACCCAGGGGGGCCTGGGTGGCTCAATTGGTTAAGCGACTGCCTTCAGCTCAGGACATGATCCTGGAGTCCCGGGATCGAGTCCCGCATCGGGCTCCCTGCTCAGCGGGGAGTCTGTTTCTCCCTCTGACCCTCCCCCCTCTCGTGTTCTCTCTCTCATTCTCTCTCTCTCAAATAAATAAATGAAATCTAAAAAAAAGGAGTTAAAAAAAAAAAGAAATACCTATCCAGCAGCAATTGTCCAGAGGCTCAGCAGAGAACAAAACAGGCAAAACCTCTCTCCCTGAAGAGTGTGCATGCAGTAGATGGACACAGACAAAAATGGGATAAATATGTGGGAGACGATGACTGTGGAAAAGGGGAGAGCTTTTAGGGATGGGGGTTGCGATGCAGGATCAGATAAAGTGGCCAGGTAAGGTTTCCATGAGAAAGGGACATTTGAGCAAATGCCCAAAGGAATTGAGGAAGTGAGGTAGATACAGGGAGAAAGCGCACTGCACAGAAGGAAGAGCAGGTGCAAAGGCTTCAAGGTGGGAGTGTGCCTCACAGGTCGCATGGGGTGGGAGTGGAAGGGGTAGGAAGGAGATGATGTCAGAGACTGAACAGTGAGCCATTGTTTTCACTCTGGCTTTGACTTTGAGTGAGGTAAGAGCTGTTAGGAGGTTTCGAACAGAGGAGAAGGATGTTCTAATCTCTTCAGCGGCAGCATTCAGAACAGTCGGGGAATGAGGTAGTAAAGGCAGAAGTGGGGAGACCAGGGAAGAAGCTCTTGCACAATTTCAGGTGAGAAATGATGGTAGGTTGGACCAGGGGGTGGCAGTGGAGATATAATGAAGTGTTCGGATCCTGAGTATAGTGTGAACATAGAGATGATGGGATTTGCGGACAGACCAGACGTGAGATGTAATCGAGAGGTGTCGAGGATAACTCTCATGTTGTTGGTCCCAGCAATTGAGTTGCCATTTCTGGAGACAGGCAAGCCTGCAGGAAGAGCTGATTCTACCTGTATGAGGGAGAAAGATTGAGGAGGCCACAAGGTAACAAGGTTGAAGAGATGTTCGTTAAAAATGGGAGAGGGTGGGCTGAGATTAAAGATACTTAAGGAAGAGCATTAAACCTATTTCTCGAGTACTATATAAGAACGTGTTAAAGGATCCTTATACCATTCCTATAAGCTAAGTGAAACCATTTCCATTTTACACATTGCAAGTGTCACTAGTAGAGAAAAAGCTGAGATTTGTGCCTATGTTTGACCCCACAACCCGCTTGCATTTTGACCCACAGGGCAAAGTGTTCATTTTGGAATAGAAGAGAAATATTTCCTCCTGGGGAAAGGAGACAGAGGACGGATGGATGAACACAAAGTAACTTTTAGGTGTTGAGACACTCACTTAAGATTTTGTTGTTTCATAAAAATGAGAAAAATGTTGTCTTCAGGAAATGAGAGAAAATGCAGTGGGACCAAAGGGAGGGGAAAATACTGAAACAGCCACAGTGAGAAATTTGATGGACTATCGAACTTGCAAAGATGTAGTTTGGGAACAACAGATCCATGCCGGGAGTTTACTAGGGGAGGATCGAAGAACTGTTTCCAAAAGAAAGCTGGAGTTTGGGATCAGATTCTGTAGGAAGAAAGGAACAGGGCAAGGACTGACCCTCAGTCAGGACTGACTAGGGCTGTCCAGCATCACCAGAGGGAAAAATGAAGCCCATATGTGCAGACCTCAGTGTTGTTTAAAAGGTGAAATGCTGCAAAATCAATGAGCTTTTATGGCTTTGCCATATGATGTTTCTATTTTAAGTCAGAGCAAATTATTAGGCAAACATACAAAGTTCCTACATTCTCTTAGCCTCAGATCCTGGTGGGTGACGTTGGAGCATTTGTCCCCAGTAGGAAAGCAAGGTGAAAAGTGCTGGTGGGAGGGGTGTACTGGGCCCAGGAAGAGATGAAAATATCTAGACAAGGATGAAGCTTGGGTTGGGAATGCAAGACTGGAAAGTGCGTCCAAGCAGTAGTTATTAATGACAAGGATGAAGAATAAAGATGTACTACTTAAATAGGAGCCAAACTCTTCTTTGAAGGTTTGGCAGGGTTAGGGGTAAGTAAAAAGGGGGCAGAAATGAGATGTCTGAGTGTAAGCATGCAACTTAGGGTCTAGAACAAAACCGTATGAGGATTTCTTCTGTCTGACGATGGGCAGACACAGTCCACAGCCCAGCATTTACAGAACAGCCGAGGATAAGTTCAAAGAGGATGGACTTTGAGTTCAATAATAAGCTTTAAAAAATAATATGAAATAATGAACCAAGGCTTGAGCAATACTTTCTTGCCCACAGGAATCAAGAGATTCAAAGGTCAATATATTCACAGCTGGGAATACAAGAGTCCAGAGAAATTTCTGGGGAAGAAAATCATCGTGGTCGGCATTGGGAATCCTGGAGCCGATCTGACAGTCGAGCTCAGTCACGTAGCTTCACAGGTTTGGTTCCTACAATTCTCTTTCCCGAGATGCACCTTGCCCACTGCCCTCTCAGATGTTAGCATGGTGTGAAATATGACAGGTGTCCCCATACACTGCTTCAATCCTGATTGCTAATTACCTCCTCACTCTTGTTTTCTTGGTAAACATCTTGGAAATACATTTAAAAAATGAGAATGGAATAAAAATAAACATTTCAAACTTTAGTGACTGCCATATGGTTTATTTTTACCAGAGCGTGTAGACTTCCCCAGCTCAGCCACCAGTTACAAATACGAACTCTATCAGAAACCCACTTTAAATCCCCTTATTTTTCACTGACATGACATGTGATACATCTTCCAACTCTGATTCCTTCCATACTTATATTTCAAGGGATACTTATTAACTAACTATTCTAAATTCTGTAATATCTAATAATTAGCAGGTGGATGACGTATGGGAATTTGTTGATCGCTAGTCTTCTTGCATCATTGTGCTCGTCCAGAATTTGCAACGTAAGAGATGGCAGGCGTCAAACACTGCTTTGGAGACGGCACAGGAAGGAGAGAGAGTGAGATCCAGAGGAAGACACGGGGAGATCTCTGGGACTGTAGCAAACAAGTCGGATGCGTCCGTTTGTATGAGTGTGTGTGCCTGTATCTGTTTGTCTGTCTGTCTTCGAGAACAAGGCAAGATAGTTCTTAGCCATTTCTCATGAGCCAAATGAGAGATATCTGAAAAACTAGGAAAAGAAAGTCTTACATTGTGAAGCATCTATTTTTCATTTATTTGCATTTTCTCCTGGGTGTTGCTCAGCACAAGGCAGTGTGCGTGGATTTGGAACCGGGTCTGGGATAATGGAGTGCCCGTGGACACTGTTCTCGTCACTCGTTTTAATGCTGTCCTCAACAGATTTTATCCTACATTCTTAATCAACAGATGGGCAGAGAATAAATTAAACGCTCGATTTAACCATGATGTTTATGGTTTGCTCCCTCAACACAGGTATGTCCTAGGATTCTTTTTTTTAAGATTTTATTTATTTATTTATTCGAGAGAGAGATAGAGAGCATGTGAGGGAGAGAGCACAAGTGGTGGGGAGGGGCAGAAGGAGAGGAGAAGCAGACTCCCGGCTGAGCAGGGAGCCCGATGCGGGGCTCATCCCAGGACCCTGGGATCATGACTTGAGCCAAAGGCAGACACCCAACCGACTGAGCCACCCAGGCGCCCTGGTTCTAGGATTTTTAAAAAGTAATTTTGCCTCTGCCTTTTAACCCCGGTGTAGTTAAATATTTTCTTTTTTTTTTTTATGTTGGCAAAATATAATCCCTATCTATCTATCTGTTGTGAGGTATAAATGTGGAAGCACATAAAATTAACTATGTGTACAGCCTACATAAATTTAATAAACATTTCTGAGTTCCTGCTATGATCAAGTAGGTTTCTGGGTACTGGGAGTGGAAGAAGGACAAGACCAGGTAAAGTCCTAGCTCTTGCTGGGCCTCTTTCTAGTAGGGGAGAAACCAACTGGTCAAAACATAATGCAATGACATGGAGTAATACGTGCTATGAAGAAACAGTAAGCAGAGTTGGGGAGAGGAATCTTTTTTAGATGGGGTGGCTCTGGAATGCTTTTTTTAAAAAAATATTTTATTTATTTATTTGACAGAGAGAGACACAGCGAGAGAGGGAACCCAAGCAGGGGGAGTGGGAGAGGGAGAAGCAGGCTCCCCGCGGAGCAGGGAGCCCGATGCGGGGCTTGATCCCAGGACCCTGGGACCATGACCTGAGCCGCAGGCAGACGCTTAACAACTGAGCCACCCAGGCGCCCCTGGAATGCTTATATGATGAGAGAGCATTTGAATGGGGCCCTAAAGAAGTGAGGAGGTGAGTCCTGAAAGAATATCTAAAATGAGAATCACATTCTAGGCAGAAGCAGCACCAACTTCAAAGGCCGGAATGAACATGATTTATTCAAGGAAGAGCAAGGAACCTAGTGTAGCAAGACTACTGGGAGAGGTGAAGTGGTAGGAAATAAGTTCAGAGACATAGGCAGGGGCCAGGTCACAGAGGGATTTTGTTTGTTTGTTTGTTTGTTTAAGATTTATTTATTTATTTGAGAGACAGAGCATGAGCCCGGGGGGGGGGGGGGGGGGCAGAGCAGAGGGAGAGAGAGAATTCCAAGCAGACTCCCCACTGAGGGAGTCTGAGGGCAGAGCCCAAGGTAGGGCCAGATCTCACCACCCTGAGACCATGACCTGAGGGGAAATCAAGAGTCAGACACTCAACCAAGCCACCCAGGCACCCCCAGAGGGACTTTTAGGGCTATAGCATGGGCAGAGCTTTGGATTTCATTTTTAGTGAAATAGAAACCCATCAGGATATAATTCTACACTTTAAAAGGATCACTTTTGCTCCTGAGTGGAGGAGAAGTTGTAGGGAGTCAGTGGTAGAAGCAGGGAGACCACTAGCAGTATTAAATAATGTTGGTAAAATTTATAAAAATGGTATGTAGGTTCTCAAAATAAATGGAAATCCGAATATGATCTGATTTTGCTGTTCTATCTAGTATGAACACCTCCACCAATTGCTTTTAAAAATCTCTCCCCCCAAAAATGTTTTAAAGAAGTTAGATACCAATATTATCACTGATATAAACTTATATACCACATTTCAAAATCTTCTCTTTGCTTATAATAAGCATTAGATAAATGTTATTGGCATTCTAATAATACAGAATGTTTATTCAGTAAAAATTCAGAAAAAGTATTGAGTAAAGGAAATATTTACAAAACAAAAATGTAAGTTTTTTTCTTAGCTCAACTAAAAACTATTTTAAGTATTTTCTGAGTTCAATTCCTTTCCAAAAAGACATATTAATTTTCCTGGATTTCAATTTTTATTCTTCAGATTCCTGAGCCATCAAGCTACTTTCAGTGATGATCTACCCAATCACATAATATCTGGTAGAGTTCTGATAAAACCAAATGTTAGAGAGTTCATGGAGACATCCGCCATCTTTGAAGACGGCACAGAAGAGGACCTCGATGTTGTTATTTTTGCCACAGGATATACTTTCTCTTTCCCCTTTTTGGAAAATAATTCAAGAGTTCTGGACAGCCAGCGCTCCATGTTTAAATTTGTCTTCCCTCCTCAACTAGAGAAACCAACCCTGGCTTTCATTGGCATCCTGCAGCCTGTGGGAGCCACCGTTCGCACGTTGGAGCTCCATAGACGATGGGTCGTTCGCGTATTTAAGGGTACGTGCTGACCTTATGCATATTTAGAAAAGACGGCAATCCAGATAGTGTGATTTCAGAAGTATTGCAAAGCTCCTCTGCTGCAAAACATATCTGAAGTAAACCTTTACAGTATCTGAAATTGTGCCACTTGAGATTTGTTACTTTAGGGTTTGATCGTTATTTAACCTGTAGGATTCCTGTATGAAAATGAAGATTTAAAAACCATTACTTTAAGCTATCATCAAGTGACAAGTTGTTGGCAAAGGAATTCATAACATAAATGAACAAGTGTAACTCACTATTTAAAAGACAGCCAGAGTGAATACTTTGGTAATGGGATGACACACACACTACTTTGTGTCTTGTCAGTTGGGTGCGACTCCCTTCAGTCCGTCCTTCTTTGTGAGCTTTGAGGTCTGTTAGTCAAGATGCAAACTCATTAAAGGACATGCCTTTGCCTCTGTAAGGCATGAGCACCTGATTAAACAATGAATGGAGGGCATTCCCGAGTAACTCCTGGGTCCATCTCCCCCACTCTTGTGGTACCTCACTCATGATGTTCTCTACCAAACTGATTCTTAGGGTATTCATTTCTTTTGGAACCTCATCTTTCTTTCCTAGGATTGAACAAATTACCTTCAGTGAGTGGTATGGTGGATGACATAAGAAAGAAGAGGAAAAAAAATTGAAAAGGAGTAAGAAACTTGCTTCTTAGTAAAAGTCAATTGAAAGTGTTTAGGTGGAATTGTTTGCCTATCAAGTATGCTTTATATTTTTCTCATCATAGAATCTGAGTCTATTTGCCTGAATGAGATCTCAAATATTAACCTCTTCATTTCCTCTTAATCAAGCATAATCTAAGTGTATGGAATATTTGTGGGAAGAATGGATACAGAATAATCCAACATGGAAACTTTAGAATTATGTTTAAAATTCATGTAATGCGAGATAAGCATACAATTATAAATTTATGTCATAACGTAGCCTTAGAGGTGCAAAGTGTATGAAATGCAAAGATGAAATGAAGGGTTGTTCACTCTTCTAAGGAGTCGGAAAGATAAATCAATGTGAGAAATGAGTTGGCAAATCATTACAGAATCCAATTAAAATTCTGCTATGAAGTCAGAGCCTTGTAGGTTGTACCAGATCTTCTTAATAGAAAATTATCCTCAACCATTGGGGTTGGAAATGTATTTCTATGCAACAAATACCTGTTGAGAATCTACCATGTGAATGCCACAGCTTGTTCTCTACGATCAAAGGGTTCGTCCTAAGAATAGTCAGTTATCCAGTCCTAAGAATAGTCAGTTATCCAGGAGTTGGTTTAAGAAGGTCAGCCAAGATTGCATTTCAATAATACTGAAAATCAAATTAGTGTCACACATACCTGAATAACTTGCCAGTACAATTCATATTTCCTACCAATTTACCAAAATGAGATTATATCCTGAATGAGAATCAAATGCATGGCCAAAGTACAGAAGATTTCAGCAAAGAATATCATTAATAGGACAAAAATCTTCTGAACCCCACCGCCTATGACTATCCAAGACCCTTGGAAGGATTTGAGGTGAAAAATACACTGTGTGAATATTTTGTTAGAAACCACTGAGAAATTATCAATAGCCATTCATTCTTTTTCCCATGGATTATCCCCTCCTACAAGGTCCACCGATGCTGAGAGGAAATTGTGCTTGGAGGGATGGGGGTTGTCAGCTGACTTGCGGTTTTTTTAACTTTTTAATTTTTTTAATTTTTTTAATTTTTTATTTTTCCCCCTTCTGATTTCAGATTCCTGAATAACCTCGTGACACACGCAGAGTACCGTACGTGGATTACATGGATGAACCTGCCTCTGAAATAGGAGTGAAACCCAAACTGCTCTCACTCTTCCTGGGGGACCCAAAGCTGGCTATGGAAATTTTCTTTGGACAATGACGCCTTACCAGTACCACCTGTGGGGGCCAGGGAAGCGGGCTGGAGCCCAGAGAGCCATCCTGACCCAGAGAGCATGGATCATCAAGCCCCTGAGGACTCGCACTCTCACCCGTGACCAGCCTCCATACTCTGTGCCATGTTGGCTTAAAAGAGCCTGTGCCACTCTTCTCTTTGTTCTCACTTTAGTCATCATTATAGGATAAGCCTATGATCATTAGTACATTAGAGCTAACGGTGACACACACTAATTAAGAGATGGGCATGTGCAGTGTTTATCCCTCAGTTCAGACGAGACCAGTACAATAAATTATCTGGTAACTCCAAAATTTCTCACGCAGAAGTATTTTGGCAAAACTGGGGATTTCTTCAACAGAGATTTCAAGTGAACTGGCTTGTATGAAACTTGCTTTGGAAGTGTATAGTTAATTTCCATAACATGACAGATGTTCTCTGTAACGCCAAGTTCTCCTAGGCCCTCCCTTTATAGTAAACACACGGTTTGTCAGCTGTTTGCAATTGGCAAATTCTTGGTTTTGCATGGAAAGCACAGGCTAGGAGAAAGTAACTCTTCCCACGATCTCGAATAGCTAACAACGAACAAATGTCTTCATCAGGAACCTTCTCCTCTAGGATCACATTCTATAGGATCATGGATATTGAGGTAACAGAGTACTGGTACACAGGTTATGTCAGGGATTATTGAGGGTATTTTAGGGGCTGGAGAAGGCCATGGAGGAAAAAAGAAGGAATAATAGAAGTCAGGAAATGTACATAATTTTGTGTTCTATTAAAAGTATCGAAACATGGAATGAATTCTACAGGAAACATACAAAATTCTATGAAAACATTCAGGAGAATGTGAAGAAGAGACTGAGAGAAAAAGTAGTAAATATATAGATATGTGATGAAATGATTATCTTAATCAAGGTAATTAACATACCCATCATCCCACATAGATTCGTTTATTTTTTAGGTGAGAACACTTAAGATCTACCCTCTTAGCAAATTTCAATAATACGATATTCAATACAATATTTAGTAATTTAGTCATACAGTATTATTAACTATAGTCAGCATACTGTACCTTAGGTCTCCAGAAGTTACTCATCTTATAACTGAACATTTATTCCTTTGACTAACATCTCCCCATTTCTCCCCAACCACCAGGCCCTGGTGACCACTCTTCTATTCTGTTTCTAAGAATTCAACTTTTCATAATTCCACATACAAGTGAGATCATGCAGTATTTGTCTTTCTTTGTCTGGTTTATTTCATTGAGCATAACGTCCTCCGGTTTCCCCCATGATGGCACAAATGGCAGGATCTCCTTCTTTAATAAGGCTGAATAATATTCCATTATATATATATGTATACACACACACCATATTTTCTTTATCCCTTCATCCATCAATGGGCAGTTGGGCTGCTTCCTTATTTTGGCTTTGTGACTAACACCACAATGAACTTGGGAGTGCAGATATCTCTTCAAAATCCTGTTTTCATTTCCTTTGGATATATACCCACAAGTGGGATTGCTGGAATATGGGATCTCTATTTTTAATTTTTTGAGGAACCTTCATACTGTTTCCCATAGTGGCCGTACTGATTTATATTTCCACCGAGAGTGTAAAAGGGCTTCCTTTTTCAAGTCTCTTGATTCCTCTTTCTCATATCCCTTAGCTAGTCCAACAGCAAATCTTACCACCTTCAAAGTCAATCCAGAATCTCACCACTTCTTACTGCCTCCACTGCTCCCACCTTAATCCCTGCCACCATCTTTTCTTTGTATCATTATAATAGTCTCCTCACCATATTCCTTACTTCACCCCTACTCTCTGTGGTTTATTTTCATCAGAGCAGCCAAATGACACTTTTAAAACATAAACCGGATTATGACATATTATGTCCAAAATTGCCAGTGGCTTCCCTGTCACTCAGAGTAATGGCTAAATCCGAACAATCCTACCAGTCTTTTCATGACCGACTTCTCTGACCTCCACGCCACCCCCCACCCACTCTCTTCCGCATTCATTCCTTGAACAGGCCAAGCCTACTCTCACTCCAGGGTCATTGCATTTGCTGTTTATTTTCCTGGATACCCACAGAGCTCTCTCCTTCACCTCCTTCAGGACTTGGCTCAAATGTTATCTTTTCAAGTGAGATGTCTCTCTTTTTTTTTCATGTACATTACATCCTATTAGGTAAAATTCTGAGCCTTATATTATATTGGTTATCTTTTTGGTTTGCAGATTTACAAGGTCTGGTTCTTTTTTTAAAGATTATTTATTTGAGAAAGAGAGAGAGGGAGACAGCAAGTGGAGAGAGGGGCAAAGTGAGAAAGAGAATCCCAGGCAAACTCCCCGCTAAGGACAGAGCCCGACACAGGGATCCATCCCAGGACCCTGAGATCATGACCTGAGCCAAACTCAAGGGTCGACCGCTTAACTGACTGAGCCACCCAGGCGCCCCTGGTTCTTTTTTTTTAAAGTGAGATCTTTCCTGACTGTATACAATAGCAATTCCCATCCTCCTTATCTTGATTTATTTATTGCTCTATTCTCAAAGACCTCAGAATTTAGTAGGAAAATGTAGCCACCTGAACAGACGAGTAACACTTGACCATGGACACATCTGTCTTTAGCAAATATATGAACAAGTGCTGTTGGAATACAGAAGACAGAGCAAAGAACTCAGAGAAGGGGAAGCGAGGAAGGAATCACAGAGACAAGGAAAATGGACTTGGATCTCTAAAGATGACTAAGAGTTTATTTCTGGAAAAAGAGAGGGACATCAATTATGCAATGTATGAGTGAGCAGAACAGCCTAAAATGCTAGAATATTCAGGGAATGAACCTAGCACAGGGTATGTGAGAGTGTTGTGACAGAAATGAGCCTGAAGAGGTGTTTTGGGGACCGAAATGGAAGGACTTCTGCCCTCCACACCTATCCCTACTCCCTTGGCTCATCTAGACCAGAACCAGAATTTTCCATATCCCAACCCTCCATCAACCTGTGTCCAGCTTCCACCCCTCATCATACTCTCTCCTAAAGGGCCACCAGAGTTAAATTTCTAAAAGGTAGATCTAGTCACATCATTCCCCTGCTTAAAACTGATTTCACTCTCTATTGTCTATGGAACCGAGCTCAACTCCTTAGCTAGCATATAAAGTTTCTTTCTATAGGTTGTAAGTGAAGTGAAATTTTCCATTTTTTGTCTGTTTTGTTTGTTTGTTTTGTTTTGTTTTGTTTTTCTGCCTCCCCAAGTTTTCCATTTTTATTAAAACTTTTTCCACTTTATTAATCCAGAAATTCCATGCTGGAATTCAAATTTACATCTGATACATATTTCAGTTGTCCCCACATCAGACCCCTGCCCATTCTTTTGAGATTCATCATACAAACATAACTACATAAGAGTAATTTCAAGGGGCACCTGGATGATGCAGTTGGTTAGGAGTCCAACTCTTGGTTTCGGCTCAGGTCGTGACCGCAGAGCTGTGATCTCAGAGTCCTGAGATTCAGCTCTGCACTGGGCTCTGTGCTCAGTGTGCAATCTGCTTGAGATCTCTTTCTTCCTCCCCCTCGGCCCCTCCCCCCCAACTCATGTGCTTGCCTGCTCTTTCTCGCTCTCAAATAAATAAGTAAATTCTTAAAAAAAAAAAAGAGTAATTTCAAGCATAGAAAAAGGTTTTTTTTTCTTTTGTTTGTTTTCATTTTTTAGTAGTTCTGGTCTGGCCTCTTACTGACCAACGATCCCCTTTAACAATGGTTCTCAAATTTCAGTGTGCATCAAATTCCTCTAAAGACCTTGTGAAAACACTAATTTCTGCACTCTGTCCCCAGAGATTATAATTTGGTAGGTCTAGCATGGGGCCCAAGAATTGGCATATCTAACAAATCCCAAGGCAATGTTGCTCTTGCTATCTGGCGGCCACAGTTTGAGAACCATTGCCCTGTAACAGCTAGAACCATGTGATTAATTCTGAAATCCTTTTATATGCTCATGGGAAGTGAATTCTGCCAAGAATATCAAAGTATGGGTTTTTAGGAAAATGACAGCTTCTGCTCATTCACCCTGGAGCAGTTGCATGGACAGATACAGAATGGTAGATACCAGATCCACAGGACCCTAGGAGAACCAGCTCAGCACCCTCTTTAAGTGAGCCACAGAGGTGTTCTCTATTTTAACCTTCCTCTGAAAGACCTACAGAGGGATTCTTCTTGGTCACAGACAATCCTGTCTGAGGCTGGCCCTGCCAGTGCGCCCATGAGTGGCAACAAAATCCCCTACTCTATCAGCCTCACACATATAACACCTACCTCAGAGCTCACATCAGTCAAGGCTCACAGTAAATGCTCATACCTGAGTGATCAAGTTCCACTGAACCCAAACACGCTGAAGGGGTTCCATGCAAATGGAAAGCACTTTGGAACTGTGTTTCTTGCTCTATGCTTATCCCGGATCTTTGATGGTGTCTATTTCAAAGAAACAGTAATTGCATGTATATTATAATTTTTGACATCAGATAATACTTTGTACAAAATCCTTCAGAGGTCAGACAGCTTCTAAGGCTGTATACTGAGTCACTGCTGGGTGTGGAGATTAAAAACCCAAGAACTCTTAAGAGTTACATGTTGCCCCTGAAACAATACAGTTGCCCAGTCACTGTTCCCTCACTTTTCTTGCAGAAATTACTAAAAGAATTGAAGAAAATTAAGAGCTCAAATATAGAGAAATCATGATATGAGACTGGACTCATTCTCTGAAACCGTCTAAACATAGAAATGTCTCATAATTATTTCAGTTCCGAGTACAATACCAAACACGAATGTCAGTGTTGTTTTCTGGAAAAACAGGTTGCATAATGACCATGGTTTAAAAAAAAAATAACAATGTTGGGGCACCTGGCTGACTCAGGCTGAAGAGCATGAGACTTTGATCTCAGGGTCCTAAGTTCAAGCCCCATGTGGGGTATCGAGAATACTTAAATAAATAAATAAATAAATTTAAGGGACGCCTGGGCGGTTCAGTCTGTTAGGCATCCAACTCTTGGTTTTGGCTTGGGTCGTGATATCAGGGTCATGAGATTGGAGCCCTGAGCCAGGCTCTGCTCAGCACAAGGTCTGCTTGCCCCCTCCCTCCCTGCTGCCCCTCCCCCCCTTGCACACGCCCCTGCACTTTCTCCCAAATAAATAAGTAAAATCTAAAAAAATAAATAAACTTAAAAAAATAGCACTGGAAACCTGGATCTAAAATCTCAAATTTTATTAAGACAAGTTGGGACGGCGGGGCACCTAGGTGGCTGGCTCAGTCGTTAAGCATCTGCCTTCAGCTCAGGTCATGAGCACAGGGTCCTGGGATCGAGCCCCGCATCGGGCTCCCTGCTCAGCGGGAAGCCTGCTTCTCCCTCTCCCACTCTCCATGCTTGTGTTCCCTCTCTTGCTGTCTCTCTCTGTCAAATAAATAAATAAAATCTTTCAAAAAAAAAAAAAAAAGACAAGTTGGGATGGAAATGAAGAGAAACTAAGCTTGTGTTAAGTTCCCAGTCTCAACATCTGCCCTTTACTCGTGACCTTACTGGGGTGATTCCAAGATACCACTGCTGGTGGAATGTTTCCGCTTTAGCCCTAATGGAACTTTCTGGAAGTTTGCTGTGCTCTGTGCCCTAGCTCCACCCCTTGTCAGTTCTGCTTGTTCCGTTCTTCTCCTGGGCCACACCCGAAATGGGCTTTAGGGACTCTGCCTTCCTTCCAAGGGTCATTTTTAGCCTCAAGCTATCACAGCCTGTTTTCGTTTAGGCAGATGGTTCTTTTGACAGCAGGACTCTCAAAACCTGAGCTTATCTCTTCAGTTCCTGCCAGGTGCAAGCACCCACAGCCAGCGGGCTGTATTTCTTTGCCTTCCCCCACCTACGCTTCTCGCCTCTGCCCCCACCCACGCGCACACATATCGCCAAGTCGCCTGTTTCTCTTTCTTCCCCGCCCCATCTTGAGTGGATTGCCAGTTCTTCTGCTCAAGTGAAAGGATTTACTGAGCACCACTGCCAAGGCTGCACCTTGACACTTTAATCCACTCAGAGGTTTTAACAAGGAGCGGGATGGCTGTACCCTTAATTTGACGCCTTCCCCAAACTGAGTTTTCATCAGCCTTTGTCACTCAAAGGTCTTCCCAGTTTTATAGTTTGTTTATTGAATTAAGCAGCAGTTGCCTCTTCCAATCCTGTAAGCCCCTGATTTTTTAATTCTTTCTATTCCTCTTATTCTTTCTTGCTGACTGGCCAGTTCTTGTCTGTGCTTATTTCTGTCTTACTGTACTGAACCAACCAAGAGCAATCAACACACACCCCTGTTTCTGCACCCCTCAATTCCAAAGTGTGGATTCCCCTGACAACACCAAGCAATTCAATGACACCAGTGGGGTGTCCTACAATTCAACGCAATTCTGACCCTATCTATTTAGAGACACCATCAGATTCCCATGGGCTCAGTCCCACAAGACCGCCCCCACTTCAGATGCCGATCACAAATCCAAGCTGTCTGTGCTTCTGACTGCCTATAAATCAGAGGTTCCAAGACCCACTCCTTGGGTTTGATTAATTTGCTAGAGTGGCTCACAGAACTTCCAACAGCCAGATGAAGAGATACATAGGGCAAGTTCCTGAACAAAGGAGCTTCTGTCCCTGTGGACGGACAGGCGGCAGGTGGGAGGGTTCTGGTTCACAACCTGGAAACTCAAGGAACACCTTCCTTTGGATTTTTATGTAGGCTTTGTTACAAAGGCATGACTGATTAAGTCATTGGCCAATTGGTGACTGATTCAACCTCCAGACCCTCTCTGGAAATTAGGGGATGGAAATGAGAGTCCCAACCTTCTATTCACCGGTTGGCTCCCCTGGCAACCAGCCTCATCCTTAAATGCCGGCTGTTCCCCCTCATTAACATAACAAAAGATACCTTTATCGCTCTCCTCAGAAAATGCCAAGGATTTGAGGAGCTCTGTGCAGGGTTGAAAACTAAATATATATTTCTTGTAAATTACAGTATCACAATTCCTAGCGTTGTTTTCCAACCTCTTCCTCTAGGGTCTAAAGCAGGAGACAGCAAACTTTCTGTGAAGGTTGAGATAGTCACTATTTTACTTCTGCAGGCACCAGTCCTGCAGCAACTGCTCAGCCTGGCCGCTCTGGCTCGAAAGCAGCCATAGATAGTAATGACAAGGATGAGTATGGCTGGGTTCCAGGAAAACTTTATTTATGGGCACTAAAATCTTAATTTGCATATAATTTGCACATATTGTGAAATGGCATTTTTCTTTTGACTTTTTTTCAATCATATGAAAATGTAAAAACCATTCTTGGCTTGCCGGCTGTATGAAAACAGAGAGTGGGCCCAATTTCAGCCTGTGGGCCACAGTTTGCAGAATCTTCTTTACAATTAGAAGTTACTTGATCATCACAGGTGGCCATTTAACCAAAAGTCTCGGCTCCAGCTTGGACCCTTAACACTTTCCTAGATTTTTTGCATGGCAGCGTCACATTTCGAGGTATCAGTTAATCACTCAGGATGACAGATTTTGCCACCATTCAAACAGCCGCCAAGCCTCATCAACTCAGAATCACAAATGTTTATTTTGATGTGTACTGTGGCGAGGTCAGCAGGAGTTCTCCACATACCACAGGGGACCCAGGCTGGTGGAAGAAGCTCCATCTCTGCTCATCTCTGCTTCCAAAATTGTTGAGACATGAAAGAGGGAACATGGTGAATTGTGCACTCACTGTTCAATCACCACCTAAAAGTGGCATGTGCCACCACCACTCACCTATTACTGGCCAAAGTCAGTCACGTGGCCACACCTGACTTTCAAGTTGAAAAGTGCAATCCTAACACCATTAGATAGAAGAGTTTCCCAGGAAGTCCAAGAGCTGGAACATGTTTGAACAGCCCTGATGTCCTGGACACAGGAATAGGTTATAGAATACTTCTGAGAACTTTCACCAATAAAACCAAAAACAACGTATACAACTTTCTAAAGGCCAGAGAAGGGACAAGCAAAGACAGCATTGTCCACGTAGTAAGGAAAAACATTGATACCTTAAAAAATGGAAGCCATAGAACAAAATGATGGAAATAAAGTCCAACTAATTACTTTTGAAAATAAATGTAAATGGGTTAAACTCTGAAACTGGTTGAATAAGACAAAGTCTAACTACAGAAGATAAAACAAATGACACAAAAGATTAGACCAAGGGACAGAAAACTATGTCCCACAGGCCAAATCCAGCCCAATCCACTGCCTCTTTTTATAAATAAAATTTTATTGGAACACAGCTATGTCCATCTGTTTATGTACTCTCCACGGCTGTTTTCTGTGGTATGGCCCACAAAGCCTAAAATATTTATCTGCCTCTTTACAAAAAAAAGTTTACTGACCTCTACATTAGGCAATGAAGAATAGACTAAGATATAGAATACAAACAGGAATAAATCAATTATAATGTTAATAAAGTAGAACGAAATGTCAGCCTTCACTAAGTGGATAGAAAATCCTTGAGTTTTAATGAATGGGAAAATGAGCTCAGAGTAGAACAACTCACATTTTTTCAATTTCTTTTTAAGCTACACAATATTCTCCTTAAGGTAGAGGCTTATTTAATTTCCTAAATCATAATTCTTCCTTTATAATCAATGAAGTTCAAACAGTAGTTTTTATTTCTATCTACACCAATTATTCAATGTCAAATTTGCCTCCTTTCAAAGAATGGTGTTTGAGTAAACCCCCAACACAAGACTGTGGGCACAGTGTTTGATAATGCTGAAATGAATTTTGGTTAAACATACGAAAAATTTTAGGAAATGGTGTGTAGCATATATTTATAACATACATAAGACCTTAACAACTTCATTAAACCAAGTGTTTTATATAAAATGTTTTTAAAATTAGGTAAATGCATTTTTTCTCTATTTTACACTATTCTTATATTGGATTAAACTTTTTAAACTACAATCTGAAAACATCATAGCTCACCTATTTGCAATAAATGCTCCTCTCTTAAATGGCTTGGTAATTCTCCAACAGAGCTGAAGTGAGCCTACCTGCTCTAGAAGAAATCAGTCCCTTTCACACTTCTGAGTCACCAAAACAAAGAGCTCCTGTATCCATTACATATCTTTTTTTTTAAAGATTTTATTTATTTATCCGAGAGAGAGAGCGATTACAAGCAAGGGGGAAGGGTAGAGGGAGGAGCAGACTCCCCACTGAGCAGAGAGCCTGAAGCAGGACTCGATCCCAGGAACCTGGGATCATGACCCAAGCCGAAGGCAGACACTTAACCGACTAAGCCACTCAGGTGCCCTCCATTATGTATCTTTTAATCCACTGCTTAGTTTTTTAACATCTGTGAAAGACAGTGTATACATCCATGAGTTCCTCAGGTAATTAATATCATGAAATGGTGTCTTAATGTTGACTATCCTACCCCAACACTCTTGGACAATTTGTTTATTTGGAACAAGCCGGACTGTGCCACATCCCCACTCTCCCTCCTATTTATTCCTCTCACAGATATTTATTGAATGTCCACTGTATGTATTAGCCAGGGTTCTCTGTTCAGAGAAACAGAACCAAGAGGATATAAGTAGACAGGTAAACAAATAGATATAGATAGATACCTATCTCTACATAAAGCAACAGAGAAGCAGAGACAGAGAGAGAAATCTATTGTAAAGAATTAGCTCATGTGATTATGGAGGCTAGTAAGTCTGAAATTTGCAGGCAGAATGCAGACCCAAGAAAGAGGTAATGTTGTAGTCTTGAGTTTAAGGCGGTCTAGAGGCAGAATTCATTCCTTCTTGGGGGACCTCAGTCTTTCCTCTTAAGACCTTCAGCTGGTTGGATGAGGCCACAGACATAACGAAGAGCGATCTCCTTACTCAAAATCTACTGATTTAAATTCTAATCACATCTTAAAAAATACCTTCACAGCAACATCTAGACTGGTCTTTGACCGTGGACACCAAAGCCTAGCCAAATTGATGCATAAAACTAACCAGCCCACGAACTGTGTGCCAAGCACCGAAGATAGAAGTGGACAAGGCTGACAGACCCATGGTCCTGAGTAGCACAAAAATACAGATTCACAGAGCAAAACTGAATTAATACAAAATATAGAGAGAGCAAACTATATGCAGGCATGTAATGTGGAGAGAGCAGAAGGACTTGGGAGATGCAGTCAGGCAAACTTGGCCTCAGGGTCATGGATGTGGGATGGGTGTGCTGCTGCTCATTTGGGACAGTGAGACTTGGCTCTTCACACAGTGCACACACATATGGGAAAGCCCATGTGGGGGAAATGCTCATCAGAGTAGCTGTTGGTTCTTTCCACCTCTCCTATGTCTCCATCTATCTTCCACTTCCAACTTTTTGCAGGACTCACTGAGAAAATAGACCAAAACGCATACCTTTGTGGAAAAGCCATTCAACTTAGCTACCAAGACTTGGCCAGCATTCTTCTGGTGACAGGCCCCATGAATTCCAACCATTGCTCTGAGCTGCACGTTGTCTGTTTTGCCTCACTGGAGTCACACTTGTGACTTTGCATGACCGCCGGTACCTTTTACAGAGCATATTAGCCTCGTACAACCTCAAAGTTATCTCTGTGATTACATCATCTCCTCAAGCCTTTCCCGGATATATCATAATCCACTTATGATCCAGAAGGAGATACAAGTGCTACCTTAACCAATAGTTGAGCAACACTTAGAGAATTACTCAAGAATCAAGAGTAACTTGCTACTGTGAGTTTAGAGAGAGAAAAGAGTTTGTCTGAATAATCTGATTCTGTCAGGACCCTTCAAGTCCCAGAGCTGAGAGGAGGTGATTCCACTGGGTGGGCTTAGCTAGGTTAACTTCCCGGCATTCCAATCTGGGGGTTTTTCTTTGTGTCTTGTGTTGTTCCTCTGTGACCCTGTATTTTCTCTTTCCTCCAAGTTTTAAGCTCCTGAGTTCTCAAATTTATTTTATAATGACTTCACCTACTGTTCCTCTAGTCACTCACTCTGGTGACTTTCTTCTGATTTCCTAATAGCTTCTTCTGTTTCAACTTTTCATTCACCAGGGACTGTATACGACTCACTTACACACAATAATTCAACACATAGAACCCAAGCTCTTGCTCTTGACAAATATCTCTTAGGGACAAAACCCTGATCCTTGTCCAAAAAGGGGAAGAAATAGATATATTTTGTATTGATTTTTAAATAGAATATCGATTCTGTTCCATAAAATACATTTGTAGGCAAACTCTATTTAAAACATGAAATTATTTTACGTCCTTAATTCTGAAAACTTTTTTCCTCCTCATATTACCATCATCTTAAAAATATTTAATTAATATGATGCCTTGACACCTTTGTAAATTTAAACATTACATATTATTATCCGAGTAATAAAGCAGTCAGTGGGAAAGTCAGCAGGGAGAAAAATTGTTTAGGAGTCCCTGAAGAGACTCACAGCACACTACAGGTGACAGTGGTATAGAGCCTGCCACTGCAGAACTCAATATACACAGGTGCTTTAAAATGTTATTAAGAGTTAAATACAATAGATCTTGAGGGCATTATGTTAAGTGATATAAGTCAGACAGAGAAAGACAAATACCACATTATGTCACTCATATGTGGAATCTAAAAACAAACGAAAAGGAAAAACAAAAAAGGAGCTCATAGATACAGAGAGTAAATCGGTGGTTGTCAGGGGGGTGGTGGGCAAAATGGGTGAAAGAGGTCAAAGGTGCAAATATCCGGGTATAAAGTAAATAAGTCCTAGGGACGTCATGTACAGCAAGGTGACTGTAGTTAACCATACGGAGCTGTATATTTGAAGGTTGCTAAGAGAGTAGATTTTAAAAGTTTTCATCACAAGAAAAAGAATTCTTTTTTTTTTAAGATTTTATTTATTTGAGCGAGAGAGAATGAGAGAGCGAGCACATGAGACGGGGGAGGGTCAGAGGGAGAAGCAGACTCCCTGCGGAGCAGGGAGCCCAATGCGGGACTCGATCCAGGGACTCCAGAATCATGACCTGAGCCGAAGGCAGTCACCCAACCACTATGTGGGGTGATGGATTATTACGGTGGTGATCATTTCACAATATATACAAATATCAAATCGTTATTTTGTATACCTGAAACTAACATGATCTTATATGTCAATTATGCTTCAATTTAAAAAAAAATAAACAAAAAACTGAAGTTACAATTGCTAGTTCTATCCAAGGACTATTCTAGTGAAAGATCTCTTTGGTGGATAGTCCCAGTACATTTTTCCTTGGCAAGATAAATAGCATTTATTTGTACTTCTAAATTAAGAAGATAAAAATTGAAAAATTGGGGCACCTAGGTGGTTCAGTGGGTTAAGTGTGCATTCCGTTCAGGTCATGATCCCGGGGCCCTGTGTCAGGCTCTCTGCTTCTCCCTCTCCCTCTGCCCCTCCCCACCCCTGCTCATGCTCTCTCTCTCTCTCTCTCTCTCTCTCTCTCTCTTTCTCAAATAAATAAATAAATAAATCTTTAAAAAATTTTTGAAAAATTGCTGGACCAGAAGCACTGGGAGCTTCGGATTTTATGATTATTTCCCCCACAATGCAATTATTTAAACATTGGCATTATAGCTTCTGAAATGTTTTCTTTCTTTCTTGCACTTTTATTTTGTTCATTTGTCATTGCATGCATATACTTAGCAGATTGCTCCACCTTGTGATTGTTTAAAATATAGTTGTTGAATTGAAATTTAATACAGACATGGAATTTTCTTACTACTTACTAAAACATAGGCTACTACCTACTGAGAAGGTTCTATGTCCCAGGCATTCCACCAGGGAGATGGTGTACTCATAAGCATCAATAATGGGAATAATTGATGAAGATCCAGTTGCCTGAAAAGGGAATGGAAGAGTACAATTTTGAAGTTGGAAAAATCTTTTGAAAAAGTAAGAAATTTTTTCTTTATTTATAATAGTGAAACTCTGGAAAAACCTAAAATGTGCAATAATAAATTATATAATGGAAATGTCTGCAGCTGAGCCTCCATGTACACAGAAATGTGTTCACAAAATTGTTAGGCGATAAAGAAGTTTATGCACTGTAAATGGGATATATAAATTTCGATATATATATTCTTATTTTTAGTACATTTATGCAGAAGTATATAATGTATCACAATATCTATAATGTTTTCAAAAGATATAGCCAAAAGTATGTGTCTGTGAGTGTGTGTGTGAGAGAGAAAATGAAAGGGACAAAATATTAACAACCAGTGAATCTAGGTGAAAGGTATACAAGTATTCATTATATACTATTCCTTTAGCTCTTTTTAAGTTTGAGAATTTAAAAAAAAATTTAGGGAAAAACATTATAATGATTTATCTATGTGTCACAGTTGGGCCATAAATTTGAGTTTAACTTTTATTAATCAAACCAAAAAGGAAAATGTAGATAGGCAAATCACAGGGCTTACAAAATAAAGACAGACCAATTGTTAAGGAGAACAAGAACGATACTCAGTATGAAGATGAGGCAGTTTTTATGGGGGTGTTTTATCAATGAGGACACTGCATTGTAATAATATCCTTGGGGGTATCTTTAGCCTAACTGCAATGGAATCTCAATTCTGCAGGAACACATTCATTCTGATCTGGTTCCTCATCTTTCACTAGTGAAGTTTATTACTCTGTTATGTTTTAGAATAAATGGCCTAATATCTTTTGAGCAACCTTTGCTAAACATTATTTCTCTCAACAATAATTTTGCTAAATATTGAGAATGTAGTCTCTGAAAATGTCTGGAGTTGAGCAACTTTTAAGATGGTCATTTGATCACAGTGATAGAATGGGACTCACACCCTTTTGCGGAACTGAGAGTCTGAATAGGGCAACTGTCTCTAAAGTAGGTCATCTCTCCTACCTAAGATACAAGCCCAACGAGAGCTTGCTCCGAGGCCAACATTCTTCGCTGTACATGGTTTTGAGTCTGCTTCACACAGGCAAATGCCTGATTAAGAAAAAGAACTGGTTGTTCTACTCCATCCAGGGTGGCCAAAAAAAAAAAAAAAAAAAAGGGAGGCTGACACTTCGGAAAACAGTGTGGAGGTGCCTCAAAAAATTAAAAATAGAGCTACCCTATGACCCAGCAATTGCACTATTGGGTGTACCCCAAAGACACAGATGTAGTGAAAAGAAGGGCCATATGCACCCCAATGTTCATAGCAGCAATGTCCGCAATAGCCAAACTGTGGAAAGAGCCGAGATGCCCTTCAACAGAGGAATGGATAAAGAAGACGTGGTCCATACATACAATGGGATATTACTCAGCCATCAGAAGGGATGAATACCCAACTTTTACCTCAACATGGATGGGACTGGAGGAGATTATGCTAAGTGAAATAAGTCAAGCAGAGAAAGTCAATTATCGTATGGTTTCACTTATTTGTGGAACATAAGGAATAGTATGGAGGACATTAGGAGAAGGAAGGGAAAAATGAAGGGGGGGAAATCGGAGGGAGAGACGAACCATGAGAGACTATGGACTCTGAGAGACAAACTGAGGGTTCTAGAGGGGAGGGGGGTGGGGGGATGGGTTAGCCTGGTGATGGGTATTAAGGAGGGAGCGTGCTGCATGGAGCACTGGGTGTTATACGAAAACAATGAAGCATGGATCACTACATCAAAAACTAATGATGTAATGTATGGTGACTAACATAATAAAATAAAATTTAAAGAAAAATAAATAACAGAATACAAAAAAAAAGATGGCTAAAAAATTTTATAAAGGCTTCTAAGGAACATTCATCTTTGAACTTCCTATTGAATACTTTCAGGTAAACTGAGAAATATACTTCAATGCAAATGAGCTCATTTAATTCTTTTAAGTTTTATTTATTTAAGCGATCTCTACATCCAATGTGGGGTTCAAACTCACAACCCCAAGATCAAGAGTCAGATGCTCTATTAACTGAGCTAGCCTGGCAACCCCAAGTGAGCTAATTTATTATAAGGGATTACAATTTATAAGGCAGTTAAAAGTTGAGAAATGTTTACCAAAATGATAAATTTAGATTTAGATTATAAGAGCTAACTTTTTAAACATTTTATTTATTTATTTGTTTGTTTGTTTGTTTATTTAAGAGTGCAGAAGTGGAGGGGAGGGGCAGAGGGAGAGGGAGAGAGAATCTCAAGCAGACTCGGCACTGAGTGGGAGGCTCCCAGCATGGGACTGTCTCACAACCCTGAGATATTGACCTGAGCCAAATTCAAGAGTCAGATGCTTAACCGACTGAGCCACCCAGGCGCCCAGACTAGCTAACTTTTACCACTTTTTCTTCCCTAGCAACAACCGCTATCAAGGTCATTTATCTATTTAGTCCCCTCAAAGATCAAAATTTTAAAAAATATATTACCTATTTTTTAAATAAGATATAAGGTTAGGGTCAGAGAGGAGATATGGAGGGGGTAGGGGAGGAGAGTGAAATGTTCAGTTATTTCATATTAAAAATCCAATTTTAGGGGCACCTGTGCGGCTCAGTCGGTTAAGCATCTGCCTTCAGCTCAGGTCATGATCTCAGGGTCCTGCTCCCTGCTCAGTGAGGACACTGCTTCTCCCTCTGCCTGCTATTCCCCTACTTGTGCTTGCTCTCTCTCTCACACAAATAAATAAATAAGATCTTAAATAAATAAATAAATAAATAAATAAATAAATAAATAAATAAATAAAATATCCAATTTTACATGTTTTAAAAATCTGTGGCTTTACCATGATGCTCTCACTTTGATCTTTTACTTAGACATCCGAAGTGCTGGTTGTTTGGAACTGGACAAACCTTCCTTCTTAGGTAAAATCCACTGAAAGCAGCAACTCCACACAATCAGAACTATTTCAGAGTTAACTGAAGTTTCATGATAATAGCCATGAGGAAGCCTCCACCTCAGAAATACCTCCACCTTCTCATCACAACACCTCAATAGTCTCTCAGGAAAAATGAACAAAAATGGAAGACTCTTTGCTATTAAATGGGAATCTAGAGAGTCTCACTGTAGAAACATGAAATCCTAATGTGATTTCTCTAGGAATTCTACTAATATCCTATCCTTAGTAATAGGAGAGATACAGTTTACCAATTAAATTCCATATAATATCTCAACTGCCCTTAAGGATTTCTAGGTGAAAAAAAAGTAAGATTCTTCCTAAACACTCCATTTATTAAGTCCATTGCTCCATGAAACTATGTTTTTCCTATTTGCTAGAACGTTTCCATTAGGAATCTGTGAGTCCAGGCCAAGACTACAAGATTTTTGTCACTGAGTCTCAACTTCGTTGAGATAGTGGCATCCACAATCTCAAAATAATGACAAGATGTGAAGATGAGAGAGAATGCAATTATCAATCCCTTGTGACGCATGACAAGGCTATTTGCACAAGGCTGGACCGTAGTATAAATACCTTACCAGTCAGGACCCTCACCTGTAAGCCCGTTTAGGGGCAAGACCTGTATCCTAGCTGTGACTATAGCTAAGGACATTTATTTTCACACTACTATTCCAACAGAGCCCCCTTTTGCTCTTTCTTTAACCTTTCTAGTAAAAGCTCTGCTTTTCCTTTTCACTTCTGTTAATGTTAGCCTAGGCAAAAATTTCATAGAGCTAGACTGATTACTTATCTAACCAACCAGCATATACACACAATTTGTAAAGTTATGACTTAAGAAATAGGTTAGAAATCACATCAGAATAGTAGAGCTGCTTTTTTGTTTTGGTGACTTTGGTATGGTTAACCTCATACAAGAAAATTCAGCAGACACTTAGCAGTCTAAGCCCTAGTCATTTCCACCTTATGGCTATAATAGGATATATTACATTTATATAAGCCTATTAGATACATATTCATTTATAAATGAGTATTTTTCAGAAGTCACACTTCCACATATCTGTGTTTAGATCATCCTAAACACCTTTTCTGAACTTCTCTATAAAAAAGATAAATAAAAACTGCCAAATATTCTAAAAATTTGAAATTGTAACAGCTGCCCAAGATTTGCTTCTTTCTCTAATAAATATCAACGATTTTCATTTAACTAGCAAAACTTGTGTTCATAGTCTTGAGATGATTTGAGTCTATAGCAACATTATAACTTTGCTAAAAGGTAAAGAGTCAGAAAGATGTTAGGGTGTGACGCTGTAAGTCTGAGGAAATTTTTTACTGAATTGGTTAATTGTCTCAACATTCTACCATTCACTTGGCAGATTCTCTAGTAAGTCTGTGACTACAACTACTCAAGCAGTAGCAGAATCTAAGTATATCTAAAATGCTTGATCTATTTAAGAGGCTTTCTTGGAAACTTCTGGAGATTGGGACATGCCTCCATTTTCACATTTGTGTACATTTGCATATATAACTCTCTGGAAGTTTTGAATTGTTTGTTTCTGTAAGAAGTAGTATAGTTTAGTTACTTTTAAAAAAAAAAAAGATTTTATTTATTTATTCATGAGAGCAGAGAGAAAGAAAGGCAGAGGCAGAGGGAGAAGCAGGCTCCCTACAGAGCAGGGAACCCGATGTAGGACTCGATCCCAGGACTCTGGGATCATGACCTGAGCTGAAAGCAGACGTTTAACGGACTGAGCCACCCAGGCGCCCAGAATGGCCAATGGGGATGTAGGGCTGCATAAGAACCAGCCACATGCCATTAAAAAAAAAAAAAAATGCCAAGGGTGAAGGGGGTCAAAGGTACAAACTTCCAGTCATAAGACAAATAAGTCTGGGGATGTAATGTACAACATGGTAACTACAGTTAATACTATTGTATATTTGAAAGTTGCTAAGAGAGTAAACCTTTAACATTCTCACCACAAGGGGAAGAAACTTTGTAACTATGAGTGGTGATGGATGTTAACGAGGCTTATTGTGACCATTTTGCAGCATATGCAAAAATCAAATCATTACGGTATACCCCTGAAAATAATATAATATTCTATGTCCATTATACCTCAGTTAAAAAAAGACAAAAAGACAGAAAAACACAGGCCACAGCAATACCGGTTTCTAGGCACACAACTTCTCCTGGTTTAGAGACATCGTAAATAAAAGATAACACTTCTCACTCATAAATAAGAAGTATTTAAATGTAATTTTGACAAAACAAATTCTATTGTGCCATGGGATTGGTCATTAGTATTCCTTATTTTTTCATAATTTCTTTCTTTTGTATACTTTTTTGATTACTTTATTCATCTAAAAAAGTAATGTTTTTATATTTAAATAAGTTATAGCAAAACTCCACACAATATTTGATATATCCTAAGTAGCTTTCAGCTGCCCTGGCTCAGACCTTCACTGAATAAAGTTCTCAACTCCTCTTTCACATTCAATTCCAAAAAATATGGCAGCAGTGAGAGGCATCTCCGCCCACACTCCAAAGTCAAACAGACTCCGGTTCAAATCCCAGTCCTTCCTCTTATTACTGTGTGAGGTCAGGTGAGTTGCCTCAACACACCAAGTCTCTGTGTCCTCCTCTGTGACACGGGGATGCCAGTCCCTACCCTACAGAGGAGTCGGGACAATGAAATGAATAGTGTGTCCACATCTTAGCACCACGCCTTGTGTTAGAAGCTATTACAATTATTTGCTTTTTCTGCTGCATTCCTACCCAACCAGAAGGCCAGAAATGGAAGTTAGATCTTGGTCTTTGCACAAAGCAGAGACAGCACATCAACAGAAGCCCCTCGACCTCATGTAATATGCCTGAAAGCTTATCCAAACCAAGCCTGAGAAACCCTCAAGAAAATACTTTTAAACTTCTTTAAACTCTCCAAACTTGCACTTAGAGGAGGGACCCCGTAGTTTTCTGAAACCAAGCGCCTCCTGATAGTTATGGTACTCTAGCACCAGGAAAATGCCCGTTAAAAATGTTAATTTCCCTGATGTTCTATGAAAGTTAAAAAACAAAAGTGTTTTTGAACTGACTACAAATAGAATTTTTATTAGGCAGGAGGATGTGGATCAAAGTCCACAATTACCTTTTCCATTCCAAAGGCATTTGGGCCTGGCAGCAGTAATATGTGAGCCCTGGGACAGGCTGCGGAATATTCTCTAGATGTTTTAGGCCCTATTGCTGAAGAGGTTACCCAAGGCATTTGAAGATCCAGGGCTAGATATGGACTCTGGGATCTGTCTTTTCAGGATGAATAATCTATCATACTGTATTCGGAAGCCCTAAACAAATATACACAGTCAGTCCACTCCAAGGAGACCCCCTCATCCCAAGTGGATTCTTTCATATGGGGCATGAAATAGCCTCCACCCTCTCTTTCTCCTCCAACACCACCCAACAGGGAACTGTATCCAGTGGAAACTTAACAAACACTTCTGACAAAGTATCTCCCACTGGGCAGGCCCATGCCCGAGGAGAGTAAATGAGTAAGAAGACATGTTATAAGCTTAGTATTTTTGACATGTGACTTTCCCAAAATCTTCGAAGGAGTTTATTTCAAAATAATGATGCTTATAAATGTGAAACCTTTGAAACATGAACTAATGACTCTATATAATGTCTTTCAGATGCCAGGAAGCCTTATTATCCCTTCATGTTTGAGGTGATGACACAGATAGATGTGGTTGTCTGGCCTAAGGCACCACAGTTAGGAGGGATTAAGAACCAGGAAACACCCCCAGGTAGATCCTGTGGTTTGAATCACAGCTGCACTGTCACTGTTTCCCAAGGCTTGAAGGAAATCCTTAGAAAATCGGTAACTCTGGGGCTGCAGGAGGTGGGGACACCAGCTGCCCTGCAGCGTTGGCCACAAGGCAGCTTCAGATTCAAGCAATGACACCAGGGCATTACAGGCCCCCCCGTTTTCCCAGCTGGTTGGCGTTTAAGTGGGTGGCTCAGAGTTTAGTATCCCTGCCGGATCTAATTCGAAGTACGAATAAGTCCTTATATTCTCGGAAAATCCTTCCCTTAGTTGGGTTAGGCATTCTGTTTAATTAGCAGACAAAACCAATTGAAGCATGAACCTACTCTGAACCCCCAAGAAGCACTGTGCTAGCAGTGTTCATTTATGCAACTTCGTCCCCCCATTTATTTATTCGTCAGCACAACAAACATTTCCTGAGCTCCAGACATTGTCCGAGGCATTAGAGATACAGCAGGAAACAAGAAAGCCAAATTTCCTGCCGTCCCAGAGCTATATTGCCTAGGGGGTTACAGATACTAAACAGATAGATAAACATCATGCCAAGGAGGGAGAAGACCAGGAGGAAAAATAAAGCAAAGGAAGGGAATAGAAAGTGATCTGGGGTGGGGGTGAGGTGCTGCTTTTCAAACAGAATAATCAAGGAAGGACTCTCAAGGGAGAACATTTCAGCAGAGATCCCTGCTTGTGCTCTCTCGCTCTCTCTCTCTCTGACAAATAGATAAGTAAAATCTTTTTTTTTTTTTTTTTTTTTACAGAATAAAACTTTGCTAGAAAGCTAAGATCTAAAATAACTGGAAGGAAATTTTGAAGGTCCCCCAAACAAGAGGGCACATAAGGCAACCAGAGATGGGCCAGGGGCTATAAACAAGGGCCAAGGAGTAAGTATAGAAGTAAGGACTGAGAAGTGGGGAACAAAATGGGGGATTCAGAGACCTGAATAAAGGGAAGGAGACAACTGCTGTGAGCAACTTGGTGCGTAGTCTCTCATTCTTCTTGATGCACGTAAATACCCAAACAATTTTTTAGCAGAAACCTGAACATACCATACCTACTTTCTTGTAAACTTGTATAATTTATTCTAGCAACCTGACAGTTTGGAGTTTGGGGAATTTGGTTTGTTTCAACATAGGGGAATTTATAAAAAAAAACTGATCAAAATTAATTCTATATGAGGTGGTAGATAAGGAATACTTTAGATAAATAAAAAGTCCAAAGGCTGGGAAACATGTTGATGGTACATCCAGACATCATTGTCATATGGACCAGTTTGCTCCTAGCCAATTACTGCACTTCATCCAGATCACTCCTTTATAGTAACTGTGGATTCCCCTACTGTTTGTTCACACCCATAAGCCCCACCATCACCTCCATAATCAATTATTACCTGGAGATTCTAGGAGCCAGTCCAACACACAAGAAGTGACTCCAGGTCTACTGTTCTCAGCATCGGGACCCAAGAAAGAGCATCTGCGTGGGAAACATCACCTGGCTCCCTCCTTAAACAGACAAATCCCTCCCTGAAGACAAAACCCACCTGGAACCTTGCTAACCCGGTGGCATTCTACCTCTCTACCCTCTGTCTCCATGTGGATCTAGCCAATGTTCCATCCACTCCCTGACACGCCCTTTACTGCTCCTCTGAATCCCAGCCTTGAAAACTTGAGAAGGTGAACTAGACACATGGCACAAGAAGGACTGAATTCCCACAGGAACCTAATCCACACTATTACTCAGTACAACGGGGAGGGAATGAGCTGAAAGAAGAGTCATGGGAGCCTGGCTACTGCATTCTTTCTTAATGAGTCACGGCTTTTCAGGAAGCTGGGACTCTGCTGCACCTGAGATAGAAAGCCTACAGAAGAGTTATACTTCCTGCTCATCTCTTTAAGTGGGCCAACGCACTGGGCTGTCACCCCAAACTCTCCACCCCCCATTTTGTTCCCCACCTATCTGTCCTTACTTCTATACTTACTCCTTGGCCCTTGTTTATAGCCCCTGGCCCATCTCTGGTTGCCTTATGTGCCCTCTTGTTTGGGTGACCTTCAAAATTCCCTTCCAGTTATTTTAGATCTTAGCTTTCTAGCAAAGTTTTATTCTGTAGGAAAAAAAAAATATATATATATATATTTTACTTATCTATTTGTCAGAGAGAGAGAGAGAGCACAAGCAGGGGGAGCAACAGAGGGAGAGGGAGAAGCAGGCTCCCCACTGAGCAAGGAGTCTGGGGGGCGGGGGGCTCGATCCCAGGACCCTAGGATCCTGACCTGAGCCAAAGGCAGACGCTTAACTGACTGAGCCACCCAGGCGCCCCTAACAAAGTTTTATTCTCTTCACTCCTCACCCCCTACCACCACCACCAAAAAACAAACAAACAAAAAAAAAAGCAAAACCTCATTAAATACAACTGTCTGGTATCTTTTCAGGTAAAGACAGCCCCAAGTTCAACTAAACATACAAACCTTTACCAAGTTGAAAACAAATGTATAGATAATATAAACCAGAGTATAAATATTTCTATAGGTGTGCTGAATATGAATGGTCATAGTCAAGTAATGTGTATAAATGTTTTCTCCCTTCTTTTCCCAGAATGGGGGTGTGTGTGAAATGTGAAACTGCAGAATTTGTTCCAAATCAGAAAGAGAGTTGGAAAGAGAAAAACAGGGAGCAGCAGGTGGGTAGAAAAAGGCATTGTAGGAATCTTTCTGGAAACTTGTTTTCACTGCCAAAACGGGCACACCACTCCCACCTGGTGGCAGAATTGTGAGTCACAGAGGCAGCTTTACAAGGTAACGAAGTCCCTTTTGTAGCTGTATTTGCAATATTAAGATTATGAAATGAGCCCTATTAATGCCGTCGAATGTGATCTCTCAAGACAAATCTAGGGCAGATGAGGAACAGCAAAACCTATGGACAAAAACTGGGACAAGACAGAGCAGACCTAGAATTTGCCGAGTGTCTGACAGAACATTATAAACTCAATCCCTGGATTATGAACTGTCTTTTCCATCGCATTCAGTTCAATGCAAAGGCAGGTCTCTAGAGAAGCCCGAGTGAATAACCAGACGCCATAGCAGGATTATAGGAATACGCTGTGGCAAAGCAAATACCCATGTGGATACTTCCAATAAAACCCTTGCTAGAAACAAGATGATTATGTGGACTTTATATAAACAAATAAATACGTTACATAATTTCCAAGGAAAGCCAATTATTTTTTTTATCAGCTATTCTTAGTCCCATTGTGTGTGAGAGAGAGGGAGAGAGCAAGAGAGAGAGAGAGAGAGAGATGGGGAAAGAGAACAAAATAAGTCAGGAATGGAGACTGATGTAATAAGACTGGAGCCTTGTCTCCCTGCCCAGGACCTGCCTGACTCAACACCTGGTAATTCTGGAGGTCCTGCGGGGTCAGAAGGGCAGAGCCGTATCTGATATCAGGCTTCCCCTCCCCACTCCCCTCAGGCTGGGAGGTAAGGTGTAGGGGGACTGCAGGGCCCTGTGCAAACAGGTGTGTAGAGGACGGAGCCAGAGGATTGGGAGTCAGGCTGGAGCCGCACTTCCTCTATAAGGCGCACACCCCTCACTCGACGACCCGCACACACTGAAGATGCTGCAAATCGGGGAAGTGACGACTTCATCTCCTCACGTGCTCAATCTTGTCCATGTTGGGTTGAGAGCAAGCCCCACGGAGGATATGACCTTGGAAGCATGCTCTTTAAGCTTATGACTTGAGCTGGGCTGTTTCTGTGCTACAGGTTAAAGAAACTTAAAAACTAGAAGAGTGGGGTTGTGTGATGTTTATACAGAGAGGAATTTCAGAATATTTTGCTAAATTTTCCGATTTGAATTGTGATAAGGGATTGGTTCTGCCCAAACAGCAGTGACTGACTCTATATAGGCGAAGAGGTGGGCGAACTCCCCACTGAGAACAGGTGCCCCTGCCTCCACATTACCCTCGCACTCAATCTCTGGGTGTCTCTTCAGGCTGTTTCCTGCTATCCAGTAAAGGGCAGAGACCATGTCTTTTCCTCTTTTTATTCCCATCACCTAGAAAATTAAGCAGCACATAGCAAGTACTCGATAAACATTTACTTGGTAAATGAAAAAAAAATTCCAACCATAAGGGTTTTAGGAGAAGCAGGATTATGATTACTAAACAGATAAAAATAGGATGAACCCCACGGAGTGAAGTTAAATTTGGGACACAGCCTTTAAAATGCTCTCTCAGCCATGTATAATTAGTGAATATTGAATCCTCCCTGAGAGGGAGGAAGGCTACACAATTGCTTTGAAATAAGGCCATGATCTAGGTATTTTTATAAAGTGACTAGGATATTTCTTTTCACTGCTGACAACTGCTTACATTTTTCCACTGTGAAGTTAACCTAATCTTGTACCTTGTCATTTTCTTTCTCCTGCAGAGGTAAATGTATACAGTCATAATCCCATGAGCTTCACAAAGACAGCTTGATAGTTTTGACGGAGTAACATAATATTTAATAGCTCAAGGGGTAGCTGACAAAGAAGTAATTAAGAGAAACAGATTTCACGAGCCGATAGAATTTCTTTCTGCAGCACAGTTTGCTAACTACAAAGGTATGACTTAAATCTAGAGATAAATATTAGAGATAATTAGTTCCTGGGCCCTTTCAAAAATAAGCTAAAAATAAATTTGAGCTTAAACCTACTGAATGTAATTAATGTCAGTTAAATCTCAGTGGCCTTATTTCTAGCTTTTTGTAATTTTAGAAAAGCTGGCATTAAAAAACAATCAGAAAATCCTAGAGTGTGTTCAAGTTTTGAGCATGGAATTTTTTTTTTCAATATTTGTGATTGTGGGTTTACAATATTCCAGACACCGTCTTTGGCCCTGGGGCACAAAGCTGAATAGGATAGGGCCTCTGCTCTCAAGATGCTTACAACCTAAGGCAAATGAGCTTGTGATTCTATTTTTATAATAACTAGTCAAAATTGAGGAACCCTGTATTAGCACAGGTCTCTGGAAGTTTGTGACCTAGCACCCAGTGGGTCTCCTTAAACCGTTCCAAATGTCTGTGCATGCTGGTTTCTCTCGAATACTAAATGTCTACTTGAACACTATTAATAATATGTACCTTTAATAATTAATAAAAACTAACAAAAAGAAAAGCAACATCTAATAAATGGTCAGTGTAAACATGATAAAAAAATTCATTAGTCTGGTATCAAATGATTAAAAGTTGATGTATTAGGACCCAAACTACCAAATCCCCTTAACATTTTCTGAGAGAGCTCACAAAATCTGTGGGATCTTTGAAGTCTAGCCACATTCACGGGAGGATGATTTGAGAGAAAAGATTCATTTTTCTTAGCAGGACTTTTCTATCTATAACCATATTTAGGTGTCCACAGCAACATAAAAATGCCTCGTTCATAGTTTCTTTGCTAACTGTAAGGTCCCTGCTGCCTAATGCAAGACTCCGGGTCATGTTGGTGGATTAAACTTGATTTTTAGGCCATTGCTGCTTTTTTCCCTTCCTCTCAAAGCAAAAATACCCCCACAAAAGACAAGATGAACATAGAGTCTGTGATAATAGCACAACCCCACGTCATGCTCGGTGTTAGGACTTCATGAAGTAAAGGCACATATTTCAAACATTCCTCTCAATACAGCAGGAGAACAGAAGTTCTGCTGTTGTGACAACTACAGGCAAAGCAAAATGGCTCAAAATGGCCAAAATCGCTCAAAATGGCACTCACTGTCCAACTGTCCAAGCGGTGTTTCCACTCTTGCTTTTGGTCTTTCCGCTCTTCCCAAGTCCTGGCTTTCCCTGAGAGAGGTAACTGACAGTGAGTTAAGTGACAGTATAAAGGTTACAAAGTGAAGGAAGGGTTTCGAAGTCCTACTTCACTCTTAACTCCAGAAAAATGCAAGTTAAAAATATTTCAGAAACATTTCAATGTGGCCGCTAATGAAGATCAACAACTTCTTTTTTTTTAAGATTTTATTTATTTATTTATTTATTTATTTATTTATTTATTTATTTATTTGACAGATTGAGAGAGAGAGACAGTGAGAGAGGGAACACAAGCAGGGGGAGTGGGAGAGGGAGAAACAGGCTCTCCGTTGAGCAGGGAGCCTGATGCGGGGTTCAATCCCAGGACCCTGGGATCATGACCTGAGCCAAAGGCAGACACTTAACAACTGAGCCACCCAAAAGATCGACAACTTCTTGACCCCCCCAAAAAACATAGCATATAAAGCAAAATGAGGAAAATTTTTTTTAATTTTATAACACAGGAAAAAGGAAACATAACAAGATGACAAAAGAAACCAAAATTATATAAATTAAGGTAAATGAATTAAACCTCTACATTTTTTTTAAGATTTTGTTTATTTATTTGACAGAGAGAGACAGTGAGAGAGGAACACAAGCAAGGGCAGGGGCAGAGGAAGAAGCAGGCTCCCCGCTGAGCAGGGAGCCCAATGAGGGGCTCCATCCCAGGACCCTGATATCATGACCTGAGCCGAAGGCAGATGCTTAATGACTGAGCCACTCAGGCGCCCTGAAACCTCTACATTTAAAAAAAAAACCCTCTCATATTGGGTTAAAATGCAAAATCCAACTCCAGGTTGTTTAAAGGAAACATATTTAAAACAAAGTGGCCCATGTAGCACCTTCTTACTAGACACATCACCAGAGGCAAGGGAAACAAGAGCAAAAATGAACTATTGGGACTTCATCAAGATAAAAAGCTTCTGCCCAGTGAAGGAAACGATCAACAAAACTAAAAGGCAGCCTACAGAATGGGAGGAGATATTTGCAAATGACATATCTGATAAAGGGTTAGTATCTGAAATCCATAAAGAACTTATCAAACTCGACACCCAACAAACACATAATCCAGTTAAGAAATGGGCAGAAGACATGAATAGACCTTTTTCCAAAGAAGACAGCTAGATGACTAACAGACACATGAAAAGATGCTCAACATCATTCATCATCAGAGAAATACAAATCAAAACCACGATGAGCTACCACCTCACACCTGTCAGAATAGCTAAAATTAACATCACAGGAAACAAGCAGTACTGGCGAGGATGCAGAGAAAGGGAAACACTCTTGCACTGTTGGTGGAAATACAAACTGGTACAACCATTCTGGAATACAGTATGGAGTTTCCTCAAAAAGTTAAAGACTGAACTACCCTATAATCCAGCAATTGCACTACTAGGTATTTACCCAAAGGATACCAAAATACTGATTTGAAGGGGTACATGCACCCCGATGTTTATAGCAACATTATCAACAATAGTCAAACTATGGAAAAAGCTTGAATGCCCATTGACTGATGAATGGATAAAGATGTGGTATTGATACACACACACACACACACACACGCACGCACGCACACTGGAATAGTACTCAGCCATCAAAAAGAATAAAATCTTGCCACTTGCAATGACATGGATGGAGCTAGAGAATATTATGCTAAGTGAAATAAGTCAGTCAGAGAAAGACAAATACCATATGATTTCACTCCTATGTGGAATTTAAGAAACAAAACAGATGAACATGGGGAAGGGGGAATAAAGAGAGAGAGAGAGAGAGAGAAACAAACCATAAGAGACTCTTAACAACAGAGAACAAACTGAGGGTTGATGGAGAAACGTGGGTAAGGGATGGGCTAGATGGGGGTTGGGTATTAAGGAGGGCACTTGTTGTGGTGAGCACTGGGTGTTGTATGTAAGTGATGAATCACTGAATTCTACCCCAGAAAGCAATATTGCACTGTATGTTAACTAACTAGAATTTAAATAAAAATTTGAAAAAAGATAATATATTACTATATCACCCCCAAAAATAAAATAAATAAAACAAAGTGGCCCAAAACATTAAGATTAAAATAATCGTCCATGACATATCAAGCAAAACAAAACAAAAACAAAAAGAGAGCAACTTTTACTATATTGAAATCATATAAAAATGTAAGACAAAAATTAAACAGTTCCTACTGATTAAACAGTAAAATACAAATGGGTTAATCATAGCTCACTAATCGTGTGTTCAAAAATTTCATCTTGGGGCGCCTGGGTGGCTCAGTTGGTTGAGCGACTGCCTTCGGCTCAGGTCACGATCCTGGAGTCCCGGGATCGAGTCCCGCATCGGGCTCCCTGCTCAGCGAGGAGTCTGCTTCTCCCTCTGACCCTCCCCCCTTTCATGTGCTCTCTCTCACTCTCTCAAATAAATAAATAAATAAATAAATAAAATCTTTTAAAAAAATTTCATCTTAATAAACTTCTGATATATATAAGGTAAAATAAAATAGAAATCAACTAACTAAAACTCATTACTAGTGGCTGCCTTACAATATAAGGATGTCCACTAACCCATTTCAATTCAACATTGCACTTAAGATTCTAGTGAGTTCAACAAAGCAATAAAAAGAAATGGAAGACATAAATATTTGAAGGGAAGGAGAAGAATTATTATTCTCATTCTCAGATAATATGGCTATATCCATAGAAAATCCAAAGAAATATTCAAACTACTGGAAATAATATGTGATTTTAGAAATATTGCTGGATTTATGGTCAAAAATTTAAGTTACTCAAAAAATTTTACATTTTTATACTGTCAATAGACAATAAAAAATGTATATTAAAAATACCATTTACAGGGCTCCTCCTGGGTGACTCGGTTTAAGCATCCCCTTTCGGCTCAAGTCATGATCCCAGGGTCCTGGGATAGAGCCCGCATTGGGCTCCCTGCTCAGCGGGGAGTCCGCTTCTCCCTCTCCCTCTGCTTCTCCACCCACTTGTGCTTGCTCTCTCTCTCTCTCTCAAAAAAATAAAATCTTTAAAAAATTTTTTAATTAAAAAATAAATAAAAATACCATTTACCCCTTACAACAGAAAGCTTATGGATAAATATAGAAGGAATAATGGTACTAGAAAGTCATCAGTTGCCAACCATCAAAGTAATAATTTATTTAGGTAAGTGGTAAGGAAGGACATGGGGTAATGGCAATATTGTTTCTTGATCTGAGTTTTGCTTATATGGGTGTGTTTAGTTATGAAAATGTATTGAGCTGACACAAGTGTACTTTTTTCAAGACAACAATTTCAACAATGCACTAGGTAGCAAGGATATAGAAAAATGGGCATCCTGAATCTTGGCACTAAGATAATGGTACAACTTTAGCATAAAGAATTTGGGCAAAATCGGTTCCAAAAATGCCCATCAATCCAGTCACCTACTCCTAGGGGATTACCTAAAGACACACTTGTGTGAAATTGTTGCCTAAAAGGACACTCGCCTATGCATTGTTATGAGAGTAAAAACCTGGAAAGAGCTGTCCCTTTGCACTGCTGACCCTTTAAATCCATCCTGTCAACTAGAACTTTGAATGAAATCTCAGACAAATCTCAAAGTTTTTCTGGTCTCTCTCAGCCATTAACAAGTAGATTCACTCATCAGATGTTAAAAATTTCTAGACCAACTGAATATCAAAGCTTTAATGAACCACCCAGTTTTAAGTCCCAAGTTGAGCTTCTCTGCAAAGTTGGCTGCATTAGGAACTAGGTGAAAGTAAGTGACAAAGCAAATGTGCAGTGTTTAGAGTATGTTAAAATTTGTGAAAGAACAAAAAGAATACATAAAGTTATGTATGAATTGTCATTACCCAAAAAATTAGTAACAGTGGTTGTCTTCAGAGAGGAGAACCAGGTGTTTTACTTATAACTTTCTGTACCTTCTAAATATTCTACCATGTACATCCATTGCCTAGTCAAAAAATTAATGGGATAAAGAAAGAGATTCATAATATATTGTTAAGCGGAAATGATGTAACATTGTAATCCCATTTTAATAAACCATATATATGTGGGTTTTAACCGAGAATTTTATTTTATTCTCCACTTTATATATTTCCGTATTGTTTTAATTTTTCAATGAGCTTATGGTTTTTAGAGAGAAAAGATATTTCCATTTGTAAAATATGTAAAGAAGCATATTTTGAAGTTGAAGGAAGCTGTTTAGGGTCAGTTTTCTTCCGTGCAGGGTGCATTTAGATTGACAAAACACAGAGTATAAGAACAAAGCCAGCCACAGTTAGATATGTGGACTGTTATTATGCAAGCATCATACAACTCCACTTAACCTGATTAACAAATAATTGTGTCATGCGACTTCTCCAGAAGATGATTCATAGTGTTTTCAAACACTTTTAAAATCAGACATTTCTGTTTCAGGAATACAAGTTTATCAACGACTTACAAGGTCATTTTCCTACATTTCTCAGCTGCTCAGGAGGACTGAAACCTCCTCTTGTTTACCAAACACAGTCTTACTGGTGAAAATATCCAGCCATGAGGAAATCACAATAAAAGCATAACCATCAGGATCCAGACATTAGAATTAGAAGTCTAACCGTAGCTTCAATTAAAATGCCTGTGAAATCCCATATTGTGTCATCTCCTCTCAAGCAAGGATACGCAGGGCTGTGCTTGAGAAAACAAATAATAAGGGGAAAGTTTGTGTGATTGCAGAATAAAAAAAAAATTAAAAAATACTATGGTGTGCATTGTGTGTAGTCAGAGGATTTAATCCTAGTAACCTCAGATAAACACCTCTGAAGACACTCCTACTTCACAAATCTACCAGAAGCTAAGATGTAGTTTGCCCATACTCAACAGGGTTCTAACTATTTCTATGGCACATATAAAGGAATTTTTCTTAAGTCCACAACTGCTTTTCTTCTGAGGTTCGAGGACACTAGCAAACACTAATTTCAGAATCAACCAATAATGATATATTCATTAAATAAAAGCTCTACATATGGGTAAGTTTAATGCTTTAAAGCTCTTTAAAGATGTTTAAAAATAGAGAACATCAAAATCACACCCTTGGAGTCTTCTGATCTAATGGGGTAGATAAAAACATACTAAAAAAAACTTTAATCCAAATATAAAATAGACAAATATTTAGGAGAAACTATATAAAATGTGAATATCTGTAACTGGGAGCATCTCTTTATTAAAGAAGAATTTGGTGTAAGAAAATCTATCTTGAGTTTTAGCCAAAGGAATTCAGATATTGAATGAGCAGACTTGCTCAGAAGCAAAATTTGTAGTTATTATATTTTAATTTAATGAGCATTTATTATGGTCTCAATTTGCCAATGGAATGACGGTGTTGTTATATAAAGATTATCCTTTACAAGAGTCATGGCCTTTGGAGTGCTGAATAGAGTCCAAAACTTGAAAGCAATCACAATGCCCTCAGGAAGTGAATGAATAAATAATAAATAATCTAGACAATGGAATATTATTTGGCACTAAAAAGAAATGATTTATCAAGCCATGGAAATGCATGGAGGAAACTTAAGTGCATATTAGTAAGTGAAAGAAGTTAATCTGAAAGCCTTCTTACTATATGATTCTAACTACATGGCTTTCAGGAAAAGATAAAACTATGGAAATAGTAAAAATATCAGTGGTTGTCAGGGGTTAATGAGGCAAAAGGGATGAATAGGAGGAGCGCAGAGGATTTTTAGGGCAATAAAGTTATTCTGTATGATACTGTAATGGTGTGTACAAGTCCTTATAAATTTATCCAAACCCACAGAATGTAAGACAAAAGTGAATCTTAACATAAACTGTGGACTTTAAATAATGATGTGTTGATGTAGGTACATCAGTTGTAACAAAAGTACCACTCTGATGAGGGGTGGTGATAATCGGGGAGGCTGCCAGGTGTAGACACAGGACGTATGCAAGGAATCTCTGTACCTTCTGCTCAATTTTTCTGTGAACCTGAAACTGCTCCCCCCAAAAATCTATTTAAATAAAATTTAAAGATATTTAAATATGTAAATATAAATATTTGTTGACTAAATGAATGAATGAACCTAGGATAATGTAGCCATCCCAAAATGATAAAATGAGCATGTTCACAGGGTTGGTGGGTTTTGTTTTGTTTTTGTTTTTTAAGATTTATTATTTTGGGGGGGCGCCAGGGGAGGGGGAGAGAGATAACCTCAAGCAAACTCCCCACTGAACATGGAGCCCAATGCTGGCTTGATCCAATGACACCCCCCCCAACTCCCAGATCATGACCCGAGTGGAAATCAAGAGTCAGTTGCTTAACCGACTGAGCCACCCAAGGTCCCCTACAGGGTTGGCTTTTACTTTTTGCTGTTTCACCACTTCTGTTCTCATCAACAAGGGCCAGAATCTTTGTAGGAGAAGATCTGTCTCTGAAATCCAAATCACCAAACAGTGCCAGGTGACGGGTGCCTTTAGCACATGCATGTGGCACGCAGCTCAGGGGACCCAGAGACCTGTTACCGGGAACCGCCAGAAGCCTGGTCATGGGAATTGGGCTGCTGGGGTCCAAGGCTTCTTCCCAATCCAGGCCCTAACCTACACAAATGCCCATATTCTCCCCGCAGCCAGAGCTGGAGGACACTAGACTGCCTTGCCAGGAAGGGGCCTGGACTACACAAGGATGGGCTCCGATAAGAGAAACCTGGAAGAGGGCCTCCTGGGTGGCTCAGTCTCTTAAGCGTCTGCTTTCGGCTCAGGCCATGATGATCCTGGAGTCCCAGGATAAAGCCCCATGTCAGGCTCCCCGCTCAGTGGGGAGTCTGCTTCTCCCTCTCCCCCTACCCCTTATCCCGCTCGTGTTCTCTCACTCGCTCATTCTCTCCCAAATGAATAAAAATCTTTTTTAAAAAGGGAGAGAGAGTGAGACACTTGCTGGAGATGACCTGGACCCCATCAGGCAAGCCAGTCCAAAGGTAGACTGACTGTTGCGGGTTTTAAGGTGGCCTCTCAGAAAGGTTTTCAGGTTGGGAGGAGGCTGTGCAGGTGGTCCAGGATAGCTGCCCTCCGCGGACTGGTGGGCCAGGTACTGCGCATGCGCCCACCGCGCACGGCAGGGGAGCAGGAGACCCGAAGGAGGCAAGTTCTTGGAGAGGCGGGTGGCGGCAGCCGGCTGTCGGGATAGAAGGCATCGGCCTGATTCCAAGTTCTCACCTACACAAGGGTGCACATTACCCCTGGAGAGAAAGCTGGAGGAGTCCCGACTGCCTTGCCGGGTCTGGGCCCGGCAGCCGCTGCCTACCTTCACTAAGAAACACCTGGGAGCCTGGATTACTGATAAGTCCAGGACCCCATTAGGCAGCCAGTCCAAATGGGCACTGTCACCAGTTTAAAGCAACTGCTTCAGAAAGATTTTTGTATGGGAGTGAGAGGGGGGGCTCCCTCTGCCCTGGAGGCTATGCTGGTCTTTTGGGACCAACTGAAGCTCTACAGGCCTGGACGGCCATGGTTTCCCGCTATGGGCTGAGGAGGTGCTTGGTGCGCACGCACGAAACGAGCAGGTCCGGATAGCGGGCGACCTGGAACAGAGCAAGTGTCTGGGCAAGCAGGGTCACCGGACAGGGAAGCTGGGGGTGCAAGTCATCAGCCTGATTCCAAGGGATCACCCACGCAAATGTGCATATTCCCCCTGGAGGGAAGAGCTGGGGGAATCAGGACTGCCCTGCCAGGTGAGGCACAAGGGATGGTTGGGATACCCTCCAATTAGAGGCACCTGGGAGCCTTGATTGCTGGAGAACCCTGCGAACGCATCAGGCAGGCAATCCCAATGAGGGCTGACTGTCGCCATATTAAATCTGCCACCTCAGAAATATTTTTCCATCAGGGCCCCTGGGTGGTTCAGTCGGTTGAGGGTTGGACTCTTGATTTCGGCTCAGGTGGTAATCTCAGGGCCCTGGGATAGAGCCCCGCCTTGGGCTCCAAACTCAGCATGGATTCCGCTTGAGATTCTCCCTCCCCCTCTGCCCCTCCTCTCTCCCCCCACCGCATGCACTTGCGCACGCGCTCTCTCGCTCTCTCGCTCGCTGTCTCTCATAGTAAATAAAATCTTAAGTAAGAAGGGAGGGAGGGAAAGGAAAAGAGGGAGGGAGGAAGGAAAATATTTTCCCGTCTTGGGCTCCCTCCACCCTGAAGCCATTCAGGTGGTTGGGGGTGCTCTCAGAGCTACTTGGGCTTGGAGAGTCCCATTCAGTCCAAGGTCAGCAGATAAAGTGCAGACTGCAGATGCACAGGTCAGGGTAGCCAGGGATCTGGAACAGAGCAAATGTAGGGAGAGGCCAGGTCAAGGAGCAGGCTATTTGGAGTACGTAGCATCTGCCTAATTCCAAGCCTTATCTTACACAAATGTGTCTATTTCCACTGACAGCAGAGCTGGAGAACAATGGACTGCCTTGCCAGGGTGGGGCCAAGCCGACTGGTTGGGTATCCTCTGATAAGAAACAGCTGGGAGCACTGGTTGCTGGAGAGGACCCTGCCCCTTGCGGCCTGGTACAAGAGAGAGATTTGTGCTTGATGTTCCCGCACAGCTCTGGAGCAAGGGGTAATAAGGGCCATCCTGTGCCCTAGTACTGGACCAGGACCCAGTTCAGGAGAGCAGTCACAGTTGTTAGCTCTTGGGAAAAAGCATGCATCTGCCAATGTCCAGGCTTGCACTACACAAAGGCTCCTGTTCCCTCTGAAGCTGGATATGGAGAGAATTCTAAAGCCCTGTTTGGAGGGACTGAGTTGTCCTTGAATAAGACACCTGGGAGCCCTTGTTTATTGATAACCTTGGGTCCCCATTAACAGCACTTTTAAAAGGGAACTGACTTTCACACCTTTGTGGCCTCAGGACTATATCCTGTTGTGGGGGCATCCCAGGAGAATATCCAGGTGGTTAGACCAGCCGTGGCATCAGAGGCTTGGAGGGAGCCTGGCCGCCCAAGGTCTGCTGAAGGGGTGTGTGCTCTGTGTGGTGTGTGCCTGCTAGGTAGTGGTTGCTGGAGATCTGGAATAGTTCAGAGGTTGTCCTAAGCAGGAGAATCAGTGGCTCAGGCTCTTAGGGGTCCCAAGGCATCTGAATAACTCCAAGGCTTAACCTACAATGGTGCCTATTGCCTCTGAAGGCAGATCTGGGGGGGACTTGAACGTCTTGCCAGGGCTGGGGTTGGGGTTACCTTCTGGCAGAAACACCTGGGAACCCTGGCTGCCCAAAGGCCTGTGCTGCTGGAGTCCTGGTTCAGGAGAGGGAGCTGTGCATGTGGGTCCTGGCAGCTATCTGAGCAAGGGGGTATACCAGCCAGTGTGTGACCTGGTAGCCACCAGGACCTAATTGAGAGAAGTGGGGATGCTGTGGTTGGCTCTTGGGAGAAACTGGGCCTGTGAGAACTCCTCTGTTCCTCACTGGCTGTTTGCCTGAGACTTCGGTTCTTTACCAAATGGACCCGTCCACAGGCTGCATGAATGTACTCACAGTATAGCAGCTGGCTCTCCCCAGAGTAAGTGATTTAAGAGACCAAAACAGAAGTCATAGTCTCTCTTACAGTTATCTCAGAAGTGTCCCACCATTACTTCTGACATATTCTATTGGTAACATAGACATCCCTGGTTCAATGTGGGAAAGGCTACATGGGATGTGAGTCCCAGGAGGTGAAGATTATTGGAACCATTTGAGAGGCTGGCCACACAAAACCTGGATGTCCTGATAATTTAGCTATCTGGAATTTAAGGCCAGGGGGAGTGCAGAGATTTTTGTCTCTTTGATTGATAGCACCTAAAACAGTAACTGGTACAGGGAAGATGCCCAATTAATATTAAAAGAATGAATTAATATTAAGGGAAATGTGAAGTTATCTTGTAGCCACAGCCCAGTAAGATCTGGGCATTGGTTCCCATTTGCTTTCCTTAGTATATTTAGCTCAAGATTTGATTGATTTGCATATGGTCACTGACCGTAAGGGAAGGCAACCTCCATTCTTTCAGAGGAAAAGAAAAATAGATTGAGAGTATACTATTTACTAGATAAAATTCACTCCTGCAAATATTACACTTTGGTTTGCCTAATTGTCTAGAATCAGCACTAAGTGGATATCTTCCAGGGTATAGCTATTTTTTAGGAAAAGTAGAGAGTAAAAAAGAGTCCATCGTAGGGTCTGTTTGAAGCAACTTAACAAATAAAGCAAAGAGGGTTTTAGTATGATCTGACACCCGAGGTACAAATGACCAATGCTTAACTGGTAGGCTTAGCCACTTTCTCTGCCATATCAGAAGCTCAGATTTGCTTTATCTTGAAATTGGACTAACAGGGCCCGTCAGATGAAGAACTAAGACTGACTCCTTAGTGGGGATAAACCATTCAGACTCCTTCAACTCACAATTCTTATCAGTATTAATAATTATAATTGATATTATGGTTTAAGTACCTAATTAGAGCCATATGTTTTTCCTCAATTTTCACATTTTATCCTTAGAATGCTCCTGGGGTGTGTCTGCCTAGTTCACTTTAATCCTCTTCTGAGAATCTTGCTCACCCAGAAGTAGGTCCTATATTCATGTTGCTGCTACATGACTCCACTTCCTTGGTCACAATTGATCAGAAGATGGATGGTCACCTGAGCAAAAAGGGCTAATCAGATTCTATGTCCTGTATGTTTGGAATTGGGACTGAGAGGCAGACTAAATGCTATTGATCTGGTACCAAAAGCAAAAGTAAACAAGTGGGACCGCATCAAACTAAAAAGCTTCTACTCAGCAAAGAAAACTGTCAACAAAATGAAAAGACAAATGGGAGAAAATATCTGCAAATCATATATCTTTATAAGGGGTTAATGCCCAAGATATATAAAGAACTCATATAACTCAATAGCAAAAAAAAATCTGATTAAAAACATGGGAAGAGCATCTGAATAGATATTTTTCCCAAGAAGATATACAAATGGCCAACAGATATATGAAAAGTTGCTCAACATCACTAATCATCTGGGAAATGCAAGTTAAAACCACAATGAGATATTACCTCATTCCTAATTAGAGTGGCTCATATCAAAAAGACAAGATAAAGCAAGTATTGGTGAGGATGTGGAGAAAAGGAAACATTTGTGCATTCTTGGTGGCAAAATATATTGGTGCAGCTATTATGGAAAACAGTATGGAGATTTCACAAGAAATTAAAAGTAGAAGCACCACGTGATTCAGCAATTCCATTTATGGGCACTTATCCAAAGAAAATGAAAACACTAACTCAAAAAGACATATGCGCCACGTTTATTGCAGCACTATTTGCAATAGCCAAAACACAGAAGCAACCTAAGGAACCATGAATACATGAATGGATAAAGAAAATGTGGCACACACACACACACACACACACACACACACACACACACACACACAATGGAATATTATGTAGCCTTGAAAAAGAAGGAAATCTTGTTATTTGCAACAACATGGATGGAACTTGGGGGCAGTATTATGCTAAATGAAATAGGTCAGACAAAGAAAGATAAATAATACATAATCACACTTATATGTGAAATCTAAAAACCAACCAACCAACCAACAAAAACAAATAACAAAATCCAGACTCATAGATACACTGAACAGATTGGTGGTTGCCAGAGGTGGGGGATGATGGGCGGGTGAAATGAGCGAAGGTGGTCCAAAGGTACAAACTTCCAGTTATAAAATAAGTGTAAGTATCAAGATGAGGTAATGATAGAGCATGATGAATATAGTTAGTAAAACATTATATATTTGAAAGTTGCTAAGAGAGTAGATCTTAAAAACTCTCATCACAAGAAAAAAAATGTGTAACTTTGTGGTGGATATTAACTAGACTAAATCTGGTGATCATTTCATAATATATACCAATATTAATCATTAGGTTGTACACCTGAAACTAATACAATATTATAGGTCAATTATATCCCGGTAAAAATAAAGTTTACAAAATAAAAGAGCTATGCAGTGATCTTTCTTCCTCATGTAAGAAAGTTGAGAAATGGAGAGAATATTGCTTATGTATATGTTTGCTGAATTTGTTCTAGACCTACTAAAATTTATGTGCCCTTGGGGTCCATGAGATACTTCAGTATCCCTCCAAAAAATTCTTTTTTTGTTGCATAAGCTAATTCAAATAGAATTTGCTGCCTGTATCAAATCTGTTTTACACATAGGAACATTGTGAAGTTGAGTCACTTGCACAGGGCCATCGGGGTACAAAGGGGCATCAGAGCTGAGATTAAATCAATATCACATTGACGCTTGAGCCCATCATTTACCCCATCCTGCCACTAGGAAAAAGTGTTTCCCTTTCTCAGCTGTCTTAGGAGGCTCACACCCCTTAAAGTTAATTGTGGCCACGTGACTTGCTTTGGTGGAAGAAACATAATCAGAAGTGACGTGATTTATTCTTAGTGGAGACGTTGATTGCTGGTGCTTAACTGTCCACTCCAACTCTGCTTCAGCAGCCCTGAGCACATCACAGTATGGAGGAACCAACCATAAGATCAAAGATGCATGCACCCCTGAGCCAACGCTCTGGGAAGCCACCTGAACTGACAATGGACTTCTCATGAGAAAGAAATAACCTTTTGTTGTTTCAAGCCACTGAGCTTTTAGAATTGTCCAATTATGCAGCAAAACCTGCCTTATTCTCATGTATCCAACCGATGACACCTTATTCCCAAGGCCTCCTTCTTGATTTCATATCAAATCAACTCCAACTTCCCGTTCTCTTACAGCTATTATTTCAGTTACACATGACTGCAAAATAAGCCACTCCAACACTTAATAATGATTCATTATTTCTCGTGATTCTGCAGATTGACTGGACTCAGCCGCCGGGTTCATCTGCTCCACACAGGATAAGAGAAGGTCATTTATGTGGCTCCATTTGGTGAGGAGCTTGGCTGGGACTGGAATATGTGAGACAGTCTTTCATCCTTGGGAATCTATTTCCACGTGGCCTTTCATTATGGAGAAGTCTAGCCCAAACTTCTTTACTATGTAGAGTTTCTAAGAGGACAGGCTCCCATTTGCAGGTGCCCGTCAAGCCTCCACTTGCGTCACACATGCTACTGTTTCGTTGGCCGAAACAAGTCATGTGGCCAAGCCCAGCGTCAACGTAGATGGGACAGTACCAGGGCGTGAATTCCAGAAGGCTCTTTGGGGATTTTCAAGGTAACAGTCTATAACAGCCACTAATTAAGCATTAACATTGAATATTCACGGTTTTAAAAGTGTTTTCCCATTATCCCGTTTTGTTTAACAGTAAACCTTGAGGAACAAATATACGCCACCCCTATTTTTCAGAGAAGGGGACAAGGGCTCAGAAATCTGGACACTCAGCTAGTATATGGTAAAACTGAGACTTGACCTCGGGTCTTATTACTGCCACTCCTGTGTTTTTCTATCACAGCGACCTCTCGTCAGCACAACCTGTGATATCCAGCTATGATCTCTATGTTTGATCTTTCCAGGTTTTGAAATTTTGCTGACAAATAAACAAAATCATCCATTTTTCAAATACTTTTTATAGAGCTTAGATTATTGTTTTTAATTGTGTGGGGGGAAATGCACCCAATTCTCAGACTTTGATATATTGTAACAAAGTTACTAGCAATGTTTGCTTATCGTAAAGCAAGCCCCAGCTAAGCCAGGGTGGCTACTGGAAAGCACACACCTTACATCATACCCTGAAAGGGGACTTGTTTAGACTTCATAATGCCCAAAGTTTCTTCTGAGAACAGCTTCTTTTCTGCACCCTAGCCCCACGATGAAGAGTTTCAGTCCAAAATTGCCAGATCCAAATTCCTTCAGGCATTTGCATTTATTTGCAAACATCAATAATAAGAGATCACAACTGACTAGCAAGACTTGCACTATGGTGGCGGGGTGGAGTTGACTTGGGGGGGGCTCATAAAATTGAGAAAGCATCCATAATTCTCATTACTGCTTGCAATCACTGGATGCTGGAGAATAAATCACAAGGAGACTAAGATCAGATCTGGCTTAGAAGCACAACCTCTGTGCTGTTGCCATGGGTCATCAGTGGCGGAGAAACAGACATTCAGAGGAACTACAGTCCTGGGGCCCATTACGAGCTGAAATCTGCTGCCAGGCCCTCCCCAGATGAGGTGCTCCACTGAAGAACACCCTGGGCAATGTCTTGCCTGGTTCCATACTCTTGGCCCCCAGCCTCCAGGTGACACTTTTCATTAGGAACCTTGGCTGGCTGGGCCTTTGATCCATTCTCGTCACTTTCCTGGTATGGAGAGAAATACAGAAAAGCTTAACTGCAAACCAGATACCTCTGAACTCCCCCTTTTGCAGAGACACCCCTGTAAGAAGCTTCTTTTTTAAGTAATCTCAGGCTTCATGGTCAGCCAACTTCTGCAACCCATCTCATGACATTCGGACTTCACACAAGAAAGGCAACTATAAAGTATCATGGAGTGAAATTGTACATGATTACCAGGAGGGAGAATAATTTATATGAAGTGGAAGCAGCCAATCTTCCCCCATAAGGATGTCACATACCTTATCTTGTGTTCTATACTACTCATTTAACACATACTGATATTTGGGTTGATTAAGACCAAAGAAGGTAGCAAATCTTCCACCAAGGAATTCACATGCTAAAAGAAAGAATAAGAGCTTTGGTAAGCTGAATTAATAACAAACTTAGAGTCAATTGAAGGGGTAAGAGTTTAAACTTGCCTGCAGGTGATCCATTACTACACTTAACTTTAAGGCTGACAAAAGATTTCAATTGCTCTAGACTCTCAAGAATTTCTAGGACTCAAAAAGAATGGTTAAATCTTCTATCTTCACATGGGATTACGTCTATAAACTATCCTTTCCAGATGGGTATGCCAGGAGAGATTTTCAAAATACTTAACTACCCAGGGTCAGCGTTGGTCCTGATCAATCAGAATAGATGCTTTGGGTGTGAAAGTTAGGGATAAAGGTTTAACATTAATAGTGTTTTCCTGAAGATGTCTCCTAGAAATGTTTTTCTTTAAGATTATAAATTTCTGACACCCACCCCCTATGACACAATTTTCTGATCCCCATGACTGATTCCTCTTCTTGGGATGTTGCTCATATCGCACATCCAAATGGGGCTCTCCATTTTTAAATGTGTTTTATCTTTTCAAAAATACTGTAGCTCTTTAATCTGTTTGCCACCATGCCTGGTACGTGTGTGTAAGAGAAGTTTCTAAAATATTAGAATAAATCCTGGGAAGTTTTCCTGTTTATGACCTACTAGAATTGTAAATTGAAAACTCTCATTACAGTTTCATCTGGGTGTCAGTTCTATCCAGAGTTTCTGTGTGGAGCCCAGGGTGCTGCCTGCCAGCATATTTATGCTTCCACTACGACCTGGAAGCCCCACGCAGACGCGCTTGAACACTACCGTCCTGCTTGGAGCCTGGAAGCCAGCTTGATTCCCCGTGTCCCGTCCTTGCCGTCTTAAGTCAAAGCTCAACATGGAAACCACTGCCGCCCCTGTTCTCCTCCACATTTTCATATCGCTGTATTGGGTTTTGCTTTTTTTCACCAGACCTAGTCTCCTAAGGCTTTCTCTCTCCAGAACATTTCACCTCTTCAGTCTTTCCCCAACTTCCCCCAACTAAAGCTTTTTCCATAAGCTTTCTGGAAGACAGCATTTCTTCTGCCAATGTATTATGTATGGTTGAGGCAAGATTAGTGTCTTCACCTAGGTTCCCAAAGTAACTTCCACATCCCTAACCTTTTACCCTGATGTGAAAGTCCTTTAAGGCTCATACCATCTGACTGAAGCACCTCATCATTACTTTTTACTGTAATTTAAAGACTTTTCTCCCCTCCCCTGCCCGCAGTGACTTTCATGATCCCCGCACTGAGCTTAGCCATACTTTCATAGCACTCTGATGGTATTGCCTCCATATGTCAGCGTTACTGAGTCTCCCCATCGGTAGTCCCTATGCTCCTTCTACCCTGGTGATTGTGGCAACAAATTATAATTATAGGCATGTTTACTGGCCTATAATATCCACTGAATATTGAGTCCCTTGAAAGCAAAGACTGTCACTTGTCTTTGGGTCCCAGGGACCCGCACAGTGCCAAACACGATTGGCACTCAATAAATGTTCATTTAATGAATGAAGATCAGTTCCTCAGAGATATAACTATACTTCATATTTTCTCAGATTTTTAAAGTTGTTTCCTCCTCGTTGTCCATACAAGCATATGAAAGTTAGAAGGAAACAAGTAATTAATTGTCACAATTGTGTTTTAAAGAAAATTGGTGATGTTGAGCAAAATAAAATTTAGTATTTCATCTGTTATAAATAGCCACTTAGGCCATTCACTGTGTCCCTGGGAAGGGTCAATAAAGTTCTTATTCATAACAGAGTGATCTTGATGAGGGAACTTGGAACTGTGTCATATTACAATAGTTCAAAAAAAAAAAAAACTTGGAAGTTTATTCCGATAAAGAGTCAACTGGGAATGGGGAGAGGCTTCAGATATTTGCAACTCTGTCCTATGAAAGAGGAATCTAGGCTTGTTTTATATGGTCTTAAGAAAGACACCTAAGATCAATGGGAATAACTTTAAAAGAAGACAAAATATAAGGTAGAATTTACTAAAAAGAGTTGGAAAGAGATGGGAGGGTCTGCCTAAAGATGTGAGGTGCTGGGCGCCTGGGTGGCTCAGTTGGTTGAGCGACTGCCTTCGGCTCAGGTCATGGACCTGGAGTCCCTGGATCGAGTCCCTCATCGGGCTCCCTGCTCGGCAGGGAGTCTGCTTCTCCCTTGGACCCTCCCCCCATCTCATGTGCTTTCTCTCTCTCTCATTCTCTCTCTCTCTCTCAAATAAATAAAATCTTTAAAAAATAAAAATTAAAAAAAAAGATATGAGGTTCTATGCCTTTGGAAATGTTGAAGCATAGATTGAGAACTGACCAAGTGGTCCCTTCTCCAGGATGCCATGGTGTAGATTAAACTAGTGGAAGCCCTAACTCTGAGGGTCTGTTAAGTCTATCCTTGAGTATTTAGGACAAAATAAATGAATAAATAACCTTGGCAATACTTACTAGAAAATGAGGTGCTTGCTATTTGCCCCGTCCAAAACCATAGATAGGGCCCCCATGAAAGTGTAGACCGAAAAAAAACAGAGAGAGAGAAATCAAGTTAGAGTAATTATTAACAAGAATGGTGATACAAAGTGTTTCACGTAGAGGTTCCAAATGTTTTATAGTATATTCCATTTTCTTTCTCATAGAGAAGGAATACAAAGTTATCAAAATTATGAGTTGACTATAACTGGATCTAGAAAGAAAACCAAGGGGAATAAGGAGTTAGCTTAAAACTGTATTTTCTACAAACCTTGTCTGGCTTAATCTCTCATTTAGTCAGCCCCCATGTTCACTTATATTGATACTCTAAGCTTACAGGATCATGTATTGAATTCGTTTTCTGTTCCTTTTTTTCTTCCTCTTCCTCTTCCTCCTCCTCTGTGCTGTATTCTTCCATGATGTCTCCATCAGTGAAATGGATAATTCTTTTGCGAGATCTACTCTTCTCTAATTCTGACTCCTGGAAATTGTCTTTTTCCATAAGAAAATAAAACAACTAGTGAATTAAAAACAGGGCACCTTAGGGCACGTTGCCCTGGGCAGTGTTTATGTAGCTGAGAGATGTCTAGTTATTTTCAGTGGATGGTAAAGCTAGAGACTTCAGATGTAATCATAGCTGTGATCTCATCAATTCTTCAAATTCAACAAGGACTGTTCCGTTCTGTATCAAAATGGAAAAAATTTAATTAGTAGTGAAAATGTGAACCTTGAATCTCCAAACAAAAATTTCAACAGGGTTCCCTTACCCCTTATTAATTATAAAACCAACAAATACTGGTAGGAAGAGGCCATAACCTGTGGAAATTTCCCAATTATTTCAATAAATAGTGAGAGGCTATATATGTAGTGATTAAGAGTACAGGTTTTTCACAAAGAAGAAAAAAATTGCCAAGTATGCCTGGTAAAGGACTTATTTTCAGAATATGTAAAGAACTATTATAATTCAAAAAGTAAAAAAACAACTCAATTGAAATATGAGCAAAGGAGGATGCCTGGGTGGCTCAGTTGGTTAAACATCTGCCTTCGACTTGGGTCATGATCCCGTGGTCCTGGGATGTAGCCCTATGTCAGGATCCCTGCTCAGTGGGGAGTCTGTTTCTCCCTTTCCCTCTGCCTCTCCCCACTGGCTTGTGCTCTCTCTCTTGCTCACTCTCTCTCTCTCAAATAAATAAAATCTTTTTAAAAAATCCTATTACTTAGTATCTCTGTGCCTTGGTTTCCTTATCTATAAAATAAGAATAACACAATTTGAGTGTATGTTTGACTATAGTACCAACCTTATAAAATGAGAATTCAATGAGTAAAGACACACCGCGGAATTAGAACAATTCTTAGGAAATAGCAAGTGTCTAGTAAAAGCTAGCTATTATTAAGTACCTATCACATAATAGTGTATACGTTAGATACTATTCTAATGTGGTAAGCACACTATTGTCTTAATTAGTACTTAATATATTTTAAGATTATATCAGCAAATATGGCAGACTGAGTTGATATGAAAGACGGGAAAGATTCCTGTTCCAAATACACAAAATTAAACCAATAAAAATGTTAAATCAAGCTGTACTAAGGCAGTAAGAGAGACACAGAGACCGTAAAAAAGGAAGGCTAGGTATCAGCAAAAGAAGGAAACCTTAAAATCCTAAGAGTGAGCTAAAGCTGACATGGTTCCTGAGGGTTTCAGAACTAGATATAGGTGTTGGGGTCGGGGGGGCCTAAAATTTTAACACAGGTGCAGAGAGGAAAGCCCATCACAGATCCTGTGAGTGTGAGGAGGCGAAGTGAAACACCCGCATAAAGCCAAGATGATAAAGTACAATCTTATCTATAAAATCTGGACTAGGAGAACTGCCTACTGCTTTACAAAAGTGGCAAAGTAATTTGTCATCTCCTAGCAACATGGGTAGAAATAATCACCTGAAAAATATTGGAACCCCAGGCCAGTACCAAATGCCAGGGTATGTGGCCGAATTCATAGTCCTCCTGTGGTATGAGGACCCAAAGTGAAGCTGCAGGACCTAAAGGCAGCCTAATTCACAGAATCTGTCGGAAGCAAGCACAAAGCCCCCCGGAGGGAACTGTCAGCAAGACAGGGTAGGCCGGATCTCCACTAAAACAACCCTTACTGAGGAGGCACTTGCAAAAACTTACAAATCACAGGAAGAAACCAATCGTCTTGAGGAGGAGTAAACAGATGAAAAAATTGGGAGAGTCTTCACCCAAGAGTTAGGAGGAATAGAGCAACACAAAACTTGAAAATGAATGTTTCATATATTCAAAGGGATAAAGGAAACAAAACATAATATCTAAGAGGAACAGGTTGATTTGAAAAAGAACTGAACAGAAATTCTAGAAATGAAATATATAGTCAATATAGATAGGTTGGATGTAGATTGAACAATGAAGAAATCTCTCATAACACGGCATAAAGAGGTATATATTCCATTAACATGAAAGAAAAGTTTTGAGGTGAAGAATGGGTGAAAAAGTTCAATTCCTGTTGATTGGGTGTTCAGAAGAAGTGAATAGAAAAAATGGGGAACATAATGTTTGAAGAGGTAATGGCTATGAATTTTCAATATTTGAAGAATAACATAAATTCTCAAATATAGGAAACAGAGAGAATCCTAAGGGGTAAATAATAATGAAATCAAACCTAGACCATGGAAATTACAGAAAATCTTAAAGTTTACAATAGAGAAGGCAGGTTACTCACAAAGGAATAACAGACTAGTGGCTGGCTTTAGATCAGCAGCAATTGAGACCAGAAATACATATGTTTATGTATATATGAATATTCATATATTTATGTGTTGTAAGGGCCAAGGGCAGGCTGCCCCAAGATAGGCCACTTTGGCATATTGATTATTTAAATAAAAGTTACTTAAGAGCCAGCCTGTGGGAGAAGGACACTCAAACCCTCCTCTGTCCCCCTGAAAGCAGGAAATCTATGTGAAAAGTACCCTCCCTGGGTATCAGAGTAGGAAATTTAGAGCCAAGAAGACTGTACAAACAACCCTTGTTACTTTTTACTAATTTACTATCCCAGCCCAAAGTCTGTTTAGAAGTCCATACTAACTGAAGCTCTGAAAGTTTTGTTTGTCCTGTCAATTCTTCACAGATTTATTGTCTCTCTGTCTAAAAAGTACAAAATCTGCCAGCCTTGGTCATTTCTCTGGGTCTCAATTTCATTATTGGGTCTCTGTGTGCATGTACTAGAACTTTGTTGTTTTTTTTTTCCTCCTGTTAATCTGTCCCCTGTAAATTTAATTTTTAGTCCAACTGGAAGACCTTGAGCATAGAAAAGAATTTTTCATGCCTTCAGTATATGTGAATAAATCACCAGATCTTACTGGTACAGTGCTGAGTTTATGTCATTGGCAAAGGTGAGAGTTGCACAAGGCCCATCAAGGGTTAAATTTGTCTTCCTGCAGTAAAGTCATGTGATACCCGCCCAGCACAGGGGCTTCTAAGGAGATTTGAGCAATACACAGGGTTTTCCCTGCCTGACTTAGTGACCTATCGCAACAGGGCCTCAGCAAGAAATAGGAAAAGTTGTTACCATTTAGTTTCTGATGCCAAAGAGCAGCAAAAAGTAACCATTTTAATTTGGTGTTTAAGACCAAATTGTCAGGGCCATGAGAAATAAAACACAGCCTACGACAGTAATCAAAAGGAAATGAAAACGTTTTTAGAGACAACTCACCTACCTTTATCCCTCTGCTTTTCCTTTCATTGCTTTTATTCGTTATGTTTGGCTTTGAAAGTAGTACAAAATTTGGTCGTTCGGGAGATGATAAATCAATGAAACTCAGCTGAGGCCATACAGAGCCCTCAAATATGCTGACGTGGACGTGCTCTAGTGTGTGTCTTACAGGGTGGAACATGTTTGAGTTGTGGGAAGGTCAGTTACATTACACAACGGCATTACATAAACCCAGTGGCTGTTAAACTTACCAGGTTAGAAGCATCTAAGGGTCTTTTAAGAAATTCTAAGGGTAGACCACACCCCAGACCACTTAAATCAAAATCTCTATGGGTGGGACATGGGCATCAGATATGTTTGAAGCTGCCCAGGTGATCCCACTGTGCAGGCAAGTTTGGGGACCAGTGCCCAAAGAAGTAGGAAAAGATTTAATAATTTGGTGTACATTGAGCTAGTGCCAAGACATCTTGTGTATTTTTTTTCAAGAGGGCTTTTTGCATTTTGCTTTCTGAGCCTTCCCCCCAACCTTGCTCCGAGCTAAAAAGCTTAAATATAAAGAGTTTAATAAGGCCTAACAGTCCCACTATCATTTACTGTACATTACTCCTCTGAAGACCATCTCCCAGTTCATACATTTCCAAACCAAGTGAAGTAAACCATCCCCCATATACCTGGCTTAACTGTTACCTGTATTACAGATTAATGATACCTGTTGGCTCTCTGAAGAAAATACTGATCTGGGTTCTTCATGATAATAGTGTTAGGAGTTAAATAGGCATTTATATCTTTTAATTCAAGGGGGCTCAAAGGGAGGGAGGAAGGAGAGAAAAAAAAAGACAGTGAGAGACCTAGCTCATAGTCGATTTAGTGAATGTTTTTCTGCCACCTAATGGACTTTTTGGGATGTGCTATGCAAAATTACTGAAGAATGTGGAATCTGCTTACTTTTCTTAAAGATTTTATTGAGAGAAATCAGAGAGAGTAGGGAGGGGCAAAGGGAGAGGGAGAAGCAGACTTCCCACTGAGCAGGGAGGCTGGGGGTGGGGGGGGCTTGATCCCAGGACCCTGAGATCATGACCTGAGCCAAAGGCAGACGCTTAACTGACTGAGCCACCCAGGTGGGGGTGGGGGGGGCTCGATCCCAGGACCCTGAGATCATGACCTGAGCCAAAGGCAGACGCTTA